>NW_024412437.1:7424600-7472121 GCF_014898765.1 Herpailurus yagouaroundi | reverse complement strand
GAAAAGAACTCACATAATGCATGCATGTTCTCTGGTGTTACCTGTTTCTTTCTATTATGCTCAACCCCCTCATTTCCTCTCAAGTCAAACTCCATACATACTCCCAGATGCATCTACCTATCACTTGTCTTTAATAACATTTCGTTTTACCCTAAGGATGGTGTGAAATATATGATGAGAAGGTTGCAGGTCTTCCTTTGTGGTGAGAAGATATTATCTTAATGTTCAAAAAGTCTTTGATCATTCCCAATGATTCTGACCAGTTGACATCATCAAGAGCAACCCCACCGCCAGCTTTGAAAACAAAGGTGAGGGAGGAGTGGGGGGAATAAGAGAGAGAGCATGTATCGTGTGCTTTCTGTCATTGCTTCCTTCTCTGTCTCTGTCTTTCTTTCTTTTTTTTTTTTTCTTTTTAAGGAAAGATTGGTTAAAATAAAGAATAAATATGAGTAAAAGAAGTGGTGGTAAAGAGAGGGTTAGGGTGGAGAAAAACACCAGGGTGTTTTTATTTTATTTTATTTTTTCTATATAGCACTCTGGGAAGTTTTGAAGGGGGAAAAAAAAAAAGATTTAAGAAGTGATACTTTTGAACTTCAGCCAAAAGCAAGCCATCAAAATGGGACACTGTCCCTTTAAGTGCAAGCCTGCACAAACGAAAGGAAATTAATTAAGTATCCGACGCTGGTGTGGCGCCATGGAAAGAATACACAATCTGGGTCCAGCATGCCAAATCTGAAATGAAAATGAAGGTGATCCGTCATATTTGGCTGTTTTTTTAAGACAGAATATATATTTTTGAAAGTTGACTAAGCAATTACCCAAATTAAAGAAACTAGAAAAGCAAACAGTGGTAAAAATGCTTTAATTTTTTAGAGGGTAAATTAGTTTTAAAATGTGTGCCTTTTATTATCTTAATACCAAAGAGAAAGAAAAAAAAGCCGGGGTGTTTCTTAACTCCTTAATGGCAGCATCTCAGAGAATTTATTTACTGCCTCTGCCAGTGATAAAGTTTCCAAACTTAAGGAAAACTTAAGAAGGCTTGGGCTGGCTTCTAAGCTCTAAGGAAGAGATGCTTAGTATACATTTCTGAATCTGAGATTTGTTAAAGGTATTTTTCCTTTCTTACATGTGGGTCCGTGCTCCACTAGCCTGCCTTACATGCCATCAGCAGCCAGATGGATTCTCTCTCCTACCACCACGCACACCCTCTGGATCATGAAACTCAGGGCCTGCCATTTGGCAGGTAAGGGCAGTCTTGCATTGCTCTGTTTCTGTATTAGTCTCTGGTAATGGCCAAGGGAAGGGATGCAAGGACTTTAGAAAAGGGTCCTCTCAGAGGACAAGAGGACATGTGCCAGGCGGATTGTGTGGTCACCTGGACATTTATTGTTCTTCTTGAGCTTGGAAGAGAAAATCAGAGACAAAGCTCCTGAGAATTCCATCTTACTTCTCAACCTCCTTAAGCTTTTTCTGATACAGTAGGTGGAAATAGCTGTCAGAAGGAGACACATCCTAAAATAAACATGGTTATTTATGGAGATCTTCGAAGGGAAGTCTATGTTAGGTTAGACTCTCTTGGTTTTAAGAGACAGAAAATCTATGACAAATGGTCTTGAGACAAAAGGTAGTTTGTTGTCTTTCATAATTAGGAAGGTCTACCAAAGGTCTAGCTTCATCCATGATTAAATTCAACACTTAACTGTATGTGGTGTTGACTGAAGTCTTCACTTCCTATTTTTGACAGTGCTTTCTCACTCTGAAGCTTTATTTTCCCTCATGTAAGTCTAGTGAGGAAGGAAGTTTCTGAGAGATCAAACAAAGGCTTTGGAAGTTTTGCTGGCTTTGACTGGTCTAACTTTGGGCATGTGCCTATTTATAAATTCTTCACTGTGTTCAGGGACATGAGATGGGCATATAGGATTACCTTTGTCAAATGTTGCTAAGAGTTAGGAGCAGAACTGCCTACAGCAAAATTGCCTAGGGGAAGAGCCTTTGCCTTGATTGATTGCGACAAGATAGAGTGGAATATTATGAGTGGCAAAAATAAGATTGCTTGACTTATAAGTGATCTTAACCACCCTTAAATGTTTTAAATGACCAACAATTGTTTCCCAACTAGTTCAGAATTAGGGATGGAGGCAACAGACTCCTATCAGCAAACACAGTGCAAAAGGGAGTGCAGAAGGGTAGTTATTGTCGGGAAATTGCTGGGGACTGGTGATGATTTAAAAAAAAAAAAAAAAAGTTTTAGGAAGTATAACAAATATACATAAACATACTCAACATTTAAGTTATAACTTTAATAGATTTTTAAGGTGAGCACAGCCATGTAAATAGCACCCAGATCAAGGAATAGAACATTGCCAGAACATATACACAGACCATATGCTATGCACATGTTTAGCTTCATGGATAAAAGTAAACAGTATTCCAAAGAGGTTGTACCAATTCATACTGCCACTTCAAGTTCTAAGAGTTCTAGTTGTGCGATATTCAAGAGAAGAATCTTATAAATATTTTATTCTTTCCTTGATGATATCTAACATACATGTATCTATTATATGATATAATAGATATTATATATAATTGATATAATTTTTATTTTTATCTTTATTTTTATTTTCTAAATGGAAGCCCAACATGGTTTCTGGAGCTTTCTGGGCTTCTGCAAACTTAGATAATTCTCTCACATCCCTTGACTTACCTGATTTTCTGGGATTTAGGGTTCTTAGAAACTTGGCATACTTTTTCTTTTCATTTGTGACTTCTAATTTAATTAATGATTTGTGACTTCTAATTTAATTAATGATCTATAACTAGAGAGTCTGAGATGCAGAGAAGCCAAATAAGTTGCCTAAGGACAGCTAACGTGTCAGTGACTGAGCTGGGACTATACATCTTGAGTGTAACCAGCTGGCTTTTACACTTAAATGTGCATATATTTCTATTTACTTGAGTCTCCTCAAGTATATGACCCCAGGGGGGTCACACAATTATTAACTCAGGGAAGTTTCTTCCTTTATTTTTGTTTGCCAGAGTAATGCATACTGAGAGTTTAAAACATAAGAAGCTATATCAGTAGTTTATCATATGACATTGCTACCATTCTCTTTAGCTCCTTGACTTGACATGCTACTAATCTCTTTTGGTTTTCTTCCAGAGTCCAATTGTGTTAATCCTCTCTTTACTACCACAGCAACCTTATAAGGAACAGAATTATTTTCACTTCTCTTTTCCAGAAACTGTAGAACTCAAAAGAAAATTATAGTCCCCCAATAGGACTTGAACGGGCTTTAGCCATAACAGGAACCACCATAATCCAAAAGAGGAGATAAGTTAAAATGGGCACAGGTACAGATTTCTAAGATGCTGCTTCATACTCATTGTATGAAGAGGATACCTATAAGCTAAATGGGAATAAGAACTTTGTAATCAATGTAATCAATGGACCGTTCCACGGCCTCAATTTTGTCATCTTTATAATGGTAGCAGTGTTGTAAGAATTAGAGATCATAAATATAAAGCACTCAACCAGTACTATTAATATTCTTTATCATTATTGAAGTGATGTATATTTCTGGCACATGATATCTTTTATATTATTAGAGGAGTATGCTTATTAAGCTGTGTAGAAGCTTTCTAAAACAGATTAAAACAGCCTTTTCCCTAAATGCCTAACACTTAATACAATATTGGCACAGATGTTAGAAGAACCGCAATCTATTTGTAAGTGCACTTTCAAACAGAGATGTGCCACAACAGTGGCTCCCACGTCCAGAGGAGCAGGAGTATCCTCTCGGACTTTTAAAAACATACAACATCCTGGGCTCCTTCCCTGAAATATCGATGGATATGCCAGTGTGATGCCCAGGTCTGGAGCCAGACTGCCTTGGTGTGGATTCCAGCTCTTCCATTACTAGCTCCGTAAGTGTGGAGTTATTTCGTTTCCCGGCCTAAATTTTCCCATCTGTAGCATAGAAATAACACTTACACTTGCCTGGTACATAGAAAGAACTCCAAAAATGCTTGCTTTCATTAGGAGGTAGGAGTCTGTATTAAAACCAAAACAAACTTCCTGACAAATCTGGGATCCAGCCTTGTTTGAGAATCATTGACCTACACACAGAATGTAATGTGGTGTTCTGGATAAAAATTTTACATCTCAAACTATAACCTCTTAAATTCTTTACTCTTCCTTAGATCTAAAGAAAACTTAGGTGTTTGAAATTGAGACAATGAGAGATCCTTTAGTCCTGAGGAAGATTAAATTATATGTGTAGTTTGGAATATATATAATTTTTGTTTGCAAGAATTATTTATCCATGTGTATCTCTGCCCTTTATTTCACTGCCCAGAAGTGACTCCCTTAAAAAGAAGTAGGAACGAGAGAGAAACAGTGGTCACAAGTCCAGCATGATACACTTCCCGGCATTCAAAGTTGATTTATCCTAATGGCAGAGGCCACTTGACTCAATGTCAGTTGCACAGGTTTTGGGGATAAGTCCTGACCTTTGCATTAGGGATTAAAGAAACTCCAGCTTAATATTCGAAGTATTAGCATCATGTCCCATTTGTTGCCTGTCTGGTTCAGAATTTGTCAATTGTTTCTGATTATTTGATTCTGTCTTTGCCCTTCCTTTGGTGCTGGGTATGGAACTGGAATTTCTGTGTCAGTTTCCGTGCTTGAATCCTTTGCTTTAGTTTTTTGCCCCAGAGCCTGCAGATTTGCCAGAAGTTGGTTTTCAAACTGCCGGTGCTCTTTTCTGCACTCCACCCTCATGTATGTAGTCCTCAACCTGTTCTGATTCCCCTCTCTGCCTGGATCTGTGGACATTAACTGCTCTCACATCTACAATCTCTTTGTTCTGTTCACATTTTATAATTTTAGTATTTTGAGTCTTCTCTCCTTTTACTTGGCTAGTCTAGCTAAAGTTTTATCAACCTTGTTGCTCTTTTTAAAAGACTAACTTTTAGCTTTATTGATTTTCTTAATTTTTTCCTATTTTTATTTCATTTATTCCCGTTCTGTTCTTTATTATTTCTTTTGTTTTGCTTACCTTGGGTTTCATTTGCTCTTCTTTTTTCACTTGCTTAAAATGGAAGATTCACTTACTGATTTGAGATTGTTCTTTTTAATGTAAGCATACACTATAACTAAATTTACTTCTAAGTCCTGCTTTATTTTATTTAGTGTTTTATTTTGGAGAGAGAGGGGGGAAGAATGGGGGAGAAGGCATACAGGAGAGAGAGAGAGAGAGAGAGAGAATATCCCAAGCAGGCTCCATGTTCAACATGGAACCTAACACTGAGCTCGATCCCACGACCCTGAGATCATGACCTGAGCCGAGATCAAGAGTTGGATGCTCTAACGACTGAGCCACCCAGGTGTGCCCTAAACACTGCTTTAAATTCATCCTGTAAGTTATAGTATATTGTATTTCTTTTTTCTCATTCATATCAAGGAATTTTCTAATTTCTTTTATGACTTCTTTGAGCCATTGATTATTTGTTAGTTTATTGTTTAATTTCTACATATTTGTGAATTTCCCAAATTTTTATCTGTTATTTCTAATTTAATTCTGTGTAGTCAGAAAACATATTTTGTATGATTTTTTTTCTTTTAAATTTATTGAGTTTTGATTCATGACTTAATATATGGTGTATATTGGAGAATATTCCATATGCACCTGAAAAGAATGTGTGTTCTGCTGTTGTTGAGTGAAGTGTCCTATTAAGTCTGTTAGATCTATTTGCTTTATGTGGTTCAGTTTTCCTATAATTGTTGATCTTCTGCCTAGTTCTTCTGTCCACTATTTGAACAGATATTGAAGTCTCCAATTATTATTGTTGAACTATCTTTTTCCCCTTCAATTGTATCTTTTTTTTTTTTTTTTTTTTTTTACTTCATGCACTTTGAGGCTCTGTTGCTAGGTGCCTATGTTTGTAATTGTTATACCTTCCTGATAGATTGATCTTTAATTATAAAATGACCCTTTATATATTGAGAAATATTTTTACTTTTATATTAAATTGTGCCTGATATTATACTAATAAATATATTAGTTTATCACTTCAGCTCTCTTATGGTTGATAGTTGTGTGGTATACTTCCCCCCATTCTTATATTTTTCTCTCTGAATCTAAAGTGTATCTTCTATAAACAGCATATAGTTGAATTGTGTTGTTTTTTTTCAAATATGATCATCTTTGTCTTGATTGGCTTATTGAATCTATTTACATTTAATGATATCAAAGATATGTTGGATTCACTTCTATTATTTTGCTTTTTGTTTTCCGTATGTCTCAAGAAATTTTTGTTTCTCTGTTCCTCTTTATTGCCTTCTTTTGCAATAAGTTATTTTCTACTAAATTTTTACATTCCTTTAATAATTTCTAAACTATTTATTAAAAAATTTTTTTAATGTTTATTTTTGAGAGAGAGAGAGAGAGAGAGAGAGAGACAGAACATGAGTGGGGGAGGAGCAGAGAGAGAGGGAGACACAGAACCCGAAGTAGGCTCTAGGCTCAGAACTGTCAGCCCAGAGCCCGACGTGGGGCTCGAACCCATGAACTGTGAGATCATGACCTGAGCTGAAGTCAGACGCTTAACTGACTAAGCCACCCAGGCGCCCCTAAACTATTTTAAAAATGTATTTTCTTTGTGGTTCCTCTAAGGCTTAAATATATTTCTCAACTTATCTGAGTTTACTTCACATTTATAATCATGAAATTCCAGTGAGATATCAAAACTTTCTTTTATTTAGCTCTATTCCTCTATAAACTTCTCTCCTTTTTTGTCCTGTTAGTGTCCCACATAGTGTGCTTGTGTATATGTTATAAACCCAACTATACCTGGTTATAATTATTACTAGATTCCTTCAGGAAAGCCTGTTTCCTCCACAGCGAGCTACCTCTGATGTCACTCCTCAGAGAGCGCAGCTTTGGGCAAGTGGAAATCTCCCTGACCAACAGGGATGATTATTGTTTTACCCAGCCTCTCTTTGTCCATCCCTTTCCCTGACCTCCCCATTAAACCTCTGGCCGTTTGCCTCTATTGATATCACACCCAGCTGTTAGCTTCCACTAATTGCTAGCTGATTGTTCTGTTGTATTCAACAACAAGCTTAAATTGCTCCATAGTCTGATCCAATTACATTCAACCATCTTTTCCCGGTTATGTGTGGCCACTGTTTGAGTTTTGCTCTCACTCTAGGAGGAATATGCTGAACTGTCGTTTCCTCTGTGTTAAACTTCTAGTGGTCTTTTGTTCACTTGCTGTTAGTATTAATCTATTAGTGTTCTCTTTATGGCTCACCACTAACATCTCTATTGGTTTACACAGTCCTCAGGCATGAACTACTGCATAGTTTGTTCCGTATAAGGTCAATCCCCTTAGGAAGAGTTACAGAACTCTCTGTTTTTACGGACTGCCTACCCCCCCAGGAGCCCCCTTGGCAGAGTCTTTGCTTGCCTGCTTTGGAGTTGGGGAGAAGAGCCCACTTATTTGCGAGTGAAACTCCTGCACTGGCAGGTGTGGTAGCCTTCAGTCTTCCTGGCTTGCTCCTCTGTGTGTGGAACCTCTGCTCTGTGAACAGGCTGATCTGTGATAGGGATGATCCGAGTCCAGGATTCTTTAGGAGACCCTGTTCCAGTTTTCTTTTGCCTTTGGGAAAACTGGAGCGTGTGATGGGAGAATAGCAATGCTGAAGGCAGTTACAGCACTGGACATTAGGCTATTGTCTACGTTACTTTGTTTCTGTACTGTGCTCAGAGATTCAAGAGATAGTTCAGGGAACTGTATATGACAGTTGTTTAGTCATATGTTGGAGGAGGAACTTCATTAAGAGGAATATGTTGAGAAATATTTTAAAGCCACTGGTCTAGGAACACCACATATCTGGTCCAGATCTAGTGTTTCTCCTCTCTAGGGGCCAAAGGAATATATAAAACTATTATTCTGGGAATGCAAGCTGGTGCAGCCACTCTGGAAAACAGTATGGAGGTTCCTCAAAAAACTAAAAATAGAACTACCCTACGACCCAGCAATTGCACTACTAGGCATTTATCCACGGGATACAGGTGTGCTGTTTGGAAGGGACACATGCACCCCCATGTTTATAGCAGCACTATCAACAATAGCCAAAGAACAGAAAGAGCCCACGTGTCCCTCGAGGGATGAATGGATAAAGAAGACGTGGCATATATATACAATGGAGTATTACTCGGCAATCAAAAAGAATGAAAACTTGCCATTGGCAACTACTTGGATGGAACTGGAGGGTATTATGCTAAGCGAAATTAGAGAAAGACAACTATCATATGACTTCACTCATATGAGAACTTTAAGACACAGAACAGATAAACACAAGGGAGGGGAAGCAAAAATAATATAAAAAGAGGCAGGGGGACAAAACATAAGAGACTCATAAATATGGAGAACAAACAGAGGGTTACTGGAGGGGTGTGGAGGGGGGGATGGGCTAAATGGGTAAGGGGCACTAAGGAATCTACTCCTGAAATCATTGTTGCACTATATACTAATTAATTAGGATGTAAATTAAAATAATAAAATAAAAAAAAACTATTATTCTTTTCAATGCTTCCTCCCTCCCCAATAACAAGATACCGCACAATTGATAGACATTGAAATAAGTCGGTGGATTATGAAGATGTTTAGGAGTTCAAACATCTGCAAGATCCATGTAGTGAAATGGATATGGAGGGATATGAGGAAAGGGATATGTTAAGAATGGTTCTTAGATTCTTAGGATTGTGCAACAGTATATTAAATCTCTTACGGAGAGAGGAAAGGGAGGACATAACAGAGTGAAATTCCCAGGAATTAAAAGCTGTAGTGAAGAGGATGAGCCCATAAGAAAATTGAGAAATGGATATCAGGATGGAAGCAGGAAAATCAGGAGGTTCTGGGGTGAGATAATGTTTTATATAAAGAAAGCAGTGAAGGTATAATTTGCTTTTGAGACATTATGACAGAGGAAGTCTGAAAAGGATCATCTGATTCTGTGACATGGGAGTCATTGGTGACTTTAGTAGGAATCATGTGAGGAATGGGGTGGAGTTGTATTGCAGAGGTTTGAGTGATGAATGGGTGGTGACTTGGTGGACATGAACACGTGGAGGCAGGAGATGACTGCTTCCAAGTCCTTTTCCTTTTTGAATGCAGGAGAGACATCCTGAGATCAGGAAGGTACTAACAGAATGAAGAGCTAAGTCTCCTTGTGAAGAAGTTTATCAGAAGAAGGCATGAGGGCATTAAAGACTAACTTCTCTCCTACATGGGGTGAGCACAGAGTAAAAAAATACTGGAACTAGTCAGATATCCTGGCCCTGACATTTGTTACTTGTATAACTCTGTGAAAGCAAGAAATTTAGTCTCTCTGTACCTCAGTTGCCTCATCTGTAAGATGAGAGTAATTAGACCTACACTGAAAGATTCCCATGGCAAATAAAATCGTGTATATGAAGCAGCAGGTGCATAATGCATGCTAATGAATGTTTCTTTCCTTTCTTTGCCTCATTTTGCCTGCCCTATTTAATTTGAAATGTAGGTGAAGATATTACTAATGTTTTGTTCTGTACACAGTCACCTTTGCAGGAACACTGACTACTCCATTAAAATCGTGATATTTATTGAGGTATTGATGTGAACAAAGAAGGGTTTGAGCATACCAGTAACATATTCAGATTACATTTAACTATGATTACTTTGTCTCAACTGTGAGGAACAAAAGCTATGTAGGAGAGTGTGTAGGAGCATAGGGAATATCTATGCTACAGATAGTGTTCTGGGGATCACAGTGGCTGTGTGGGAGAGGGACATGAGCTGACTTGGTAAATTTGAGGCGGGAGAGTGGACAGATGTGGAAAGTGACTAGACCCAGGGGGTGAATGGAGAGAATGAGACAAAGATGCTCCTCTAAGTTTTGGCTTGGACACCTGGAGGGATGAGTACTGTCAATACCTGACAATTATCTTGATGACTGATTGATTGAGTGCTGTTCCTGCAAAGCTGTGATGAGCTGGACAGACATCCGTGACATACTCCATGTGAATTCAGAGGTTTTCTAACAACGGTATAGTATTAAAGGAACTTTTGGCATGATCTACACAGATAAATATGAAATATACGAAAATGTGTATACGTTTTTTAGGTAGTAATGCACTGTTCCAGAATTAATTATTGCCATATTCAGTTTTGCAGAAAATTTTTCTGTGGATACTGCCAGTCATGTAAGAACTCCCTGTTTTTCGACACATGTCACTTCTAGAAAAAGTTACTACAGGAAGTTAGCAGCCTTCCCCATGTTGTCTCCAGACGTTGAAAGCTCAGCTATGGCTACTGTGGGTGAGCAGTAGGGACGATGTCAGCTTCCATCCAGCGCTTTTTCTTCTGTCTGTGTTTTGACTGTCATCCTTTCAGCTTGTAACAGAAGGAATGGGTTTTCCTGTGGCTAGATGGGCCTGGGAGGTTTGAAAAGTAAATCATTAGAGGCTTTCATTATGAGATTGAAATATATTATTGATATGCTGAACTCCACATGGGTATAAAACGAAAGCAAAGTAAACAGAGTATCTCCCCACTGACCCAAGTGAGGAATTTCCAGATGCTGTCACAGCAGGCTCTGTGGATGGAACCTTTGCTGCTTCCCAAAGGTCAAATTTATGACCTTTCCTTCACACACACACACACACACACACACACACACACACACACCCTGAACACATGTGTGCATACATACATAGTCTTCTAAACTTGGTATAGTAAACGTCTGATAGCATCTGTTGCTTTCCTGCCTTGAGTGGACTTTGGACAGTTAAATTGAGTTTCAGGGGCACATGTGATTTAAGAAGACAGAAGAGTTTGCCTGCTGCTACATTAAAACCAAGATGGACAACACTGAGGTTCTTTTTTATTGTTCACAGTCTAATAGAATATCAGAGATAGGAGGGATATCTGACCTCAAACTCTTAATGTCACGGATGTAAAATGGCAGAAGGTGTAAGTGTTTTATGATACCAAAGCTCAGGCAGCTGCTTTGTGGCAGAACACAAATGAAAAAAAAAAGTCTTTCTTTTCCTTTCCACGTACATTTTATCATTATGTGTTATCTCCTTTTCAGTTTTCCCCAGTGACTGAAAGACTGTATGAATACTCCCAAACAGAGACTAATCTGGGAATCAGTTCTTCATTCCCTTTGTTTTCCCTATAAAAGTTTTATGTTAGGTAATGCTTTCTTTAGACTATTTTGGTTTCTGCTGTCACCTCTCCTTGCTGGGATCCTCATTCCATGAATATACCACGTGGAGGAAGAAAAGCAATCTGAGATTTAAAAAAAGTGAGTTTCTACCAGTAGAGTTCAGTGGTCTAGTTATCTGAGGTGAAACATAATGGCTTTTCTCTTTCATTTGCTGGAAATGCATGCTTTAATTCATGCCCTGATGAGAGGGTCACTGTACCTCAGAACTGTATGTTCTTTCCATCACACAGTTTTCTTTAAGTATATTTATATTCTAACATGCATTAAGTGTATTTATTTCTAAAATCTCATTTATGGCAACGTTTATGATTCATACACAGAAATAAAGTAAATACACCTGAGGTAGAAGAAGAATTGTGGATTTTAGAGTAAGGCTAACCCTGGCTTCAAATCCCACCTCCTCCATTTCTGAGCCTTGAGAAACCACACAAGTCAATCCATGTCCCTATTTTCTCAGTGGCATCATGTGTGAGTTGTGGAAACCACAGCATGGTTGCACAGATGACATAAAATAATATATTTAAAAGCCTCACTCACACTGTAGGCCTTTGGGACGAGGCATGGCAAAGCAGGCTAAGCAGTCCGTTCCCATTTGCTTGGTGTAATGTTCTGTCACAATTCTGTGAGCTACATTTGGACTATGTTATCCTGTTGTGGGAAAATAATAATAAAAGTGCTCTGAAAGGAAAAATACTATGTAATGCAAAAAAATTTAAGGGGATTATGATTGTCATCCTTTTGGTACTCGTGAAATGATTGGACTATTTTTCAGCATTACTCCAGTCTTCAGAGAATGTATATGCAAAGGAAACTTCTCAAAGAGCGGTAGTCTCCCTCTCAACCCCGCTGAACATTGCAGTCCTGAAACCCCATGGCTTTTTAAGCAGGTGGTCAGTTCTGGTGCTGCCACAGCCCGTCTTGACCAGGGAAAGGACCACGGCTGCCGTTCGGAGCCTGGCCTGTGCTTTGCCTATTGGTGAGGGCTCGGCTCTCAACTCCAAGGGCTGGACAACCTCTCCCAGTGATCCCATCTCACTCTCTCGTTTTACACCCAAGGATGTAAGAGTCTACAAATTCCACTTGAAAACTCAGTGAATAAATGTGGCATCTAGCAGATGAATGACCTAAGTCGATTGTTCTGAGGTGAGGCAGGTTAAGAAAATTACCAAAAAACATGAAAGGACAGTGCTTTCAGATTTTAAAATTTGATGTGCTCAGTTTTAGTTTCTCTGGACATTTACTTTTATTTTCCTTGACTTTAATTTTCTTTCAACATGTAGATGATTGACAGACAATTAATTCCAAAACAATACTTTAAGTTATTACTATGAAGGCATATGAAGGCATACTTTTTTCTTGAAGTTCCTTACTAAGCAACTGCTGTAGACAAACGCCTCCCTGTTTTTTTATTCTTTCTTTTTTTTTTTTTTCCCTGAGAGATGAGTGATTGTTTCCTTCCACAGGTTAAAATGTATCTCAAGGTCAGAGTATGTATTTTAGCTCTTAGCTCCATTGACTGAACTTTTTTCCTGACATGATTTGCTTCAATACTATTTGCTTTTGTGTGTGTGTGTGTGTGTGTGTGTGTGTGTGTGTGTGTGTGTGTCTGTGTGACTTTTCTTCAATTATTGATTCATGTGGTTTGGGATCTTGGTTTGGGTCCTTTTATGCAACAGTTTTTTAGAGTAGTCCAAGTGGGAACATAAAAGAGGCTATTTTAGAGGTATTTTAATCTTAGCCCAAAGCATCTGGAACTTTCTGACTGAATACATTCCCACAAGTATCATAATTTGCTGTAACAATTTTAATGAAAAAAAAATTGTGAATACCAGCCATGTGATATTTGCACAACTAAACCTAGACTCTAAGTCTAAAGAGTGTTTCTGCACTAGCTTCATTGAAGCTGCATTATCATTAGGGGCTAACTAAGTTCTATCATGTATAGTGAAACTGTGACCTGATCCAGGGCCAGATGTGAGTTGTGCACCATAGTTCCAGACATACAAGTTGTATGGTAGGAGGTACTAGAGGTGGTTCATATTTTATTCACAGAATATGATATAATCAAAGTATTCATATATGATTTGCTCCCAATCAGGAAGAAGTCAAATTATTAACACTGGATTATTAACCAAAGGATTCATTCCTTTGTTGAGTTTGTGAACAAAATTCAATTCATGTTTTAGGAGTTTCACAGTTACTTAAGAGAAGGGTTACATTTTAGAGACAGAAATATTATTTTTTTTCTGTTTATTAGTTCCAAGGTCATGCTAAATAATGTAGATGAACCCTGATAACAATTACCTATTTATGTGAATATTCCAAATAGTAGTTGGTGGGAATGAGATGACTGAAATATCTAAATACACGAGTCATTCGTTGACTTATTTATATGTTTACTTATTATTTTTGGAGGGAATATTAGGAATCATGTAGTCATGCCCAGCCTATGTTGGCAGAAATTTGTTTATACCTAGGATAAATAATAAAAACCCTAAGCAGATTAATGGACACCGTATTTCCCCTTTCTTTTTCTTTTTCCTTATTTAAATTGTAAACAATATATCCTATGAGGAACTGGAGAAGCAGTGAGTAGTCCAAAGCAAATAATTACCCTTTCTCTTTGTTTACAATAAGGTTCAGAGAGAACTGTTTTTCTTTTTCATTTAAAAAAACCCCAACAACTCCCTCTTCTTTCTCCAGAAAAATTTAATGGTAAGAAGTAATCCCCAGCCCCCATAATGTCGTTAATAAGAATGGAAAGCACGGGGCATCAGCGTCACTGCCCGATGCTGATGCCTTCTTTCCCTTCCTGAGTGAGGAATGTTAACTGCATTGTGCTGTAATGAGCCATGCCCAAACTACTGTTTTCTGGTCCACTGTTTATTTGATTTCTTTATTGTAATGAAACTCAGATGGTTGGTGTTTACACTAGCAGTGTGCTGGGCGATCACGCTGGGAACCGTTCTAATTAGCTGCAAGTGGGTCTCAGAATTAGGATGGAGGAAAGAACAAATTTTTAGTAACGACTTTAAATTGAAGCCCTCATTTATTTTCATTATGGCCAGACCAGAAGCAAGCTAATGTTTCCCAGGTCTTTCCATGCAGGGCCTGTGGCTCAGCCCAGTGGAGTAGAATTTAGGATTTCAGATACACTCAGCTTCCATTGCTCCGGGAAGGGGAGTTTTGAGGTAATACCTGAGTGGGCATCCAGCTAGAATTGTCACAGCAGAAGATAAAGTGCACAGGAGCAGTGAGGCACTTCTGTTCAACTTTGAGCACAGAAAAAGTTATGTTTTCTGAGTTCTGTGATCTAAGAACACCTTTTCATTCTCAGAAATGAAATCTTTTAATGTTCATAGCAAAGTGACCAGTGAATTACATTTTACCTTTCATCATATAACAGAGACCACAGCCTAATAAGGATATGGCTTGCTCTAATGAGCCAGTGTTTACATATCTTCAGGATTTGTGGTAGTCATTCTTTGGAAGCAACTAATTGGTCAATCATAGGAGATTTGAACTATCTAGTCATACTTCATGGAGAGGGTATACTTTAACACATTTTCTGTAGCATAGAACATCATTTTAATGGTTACAACATGTGGCCAGATGTCTTCTAAGGCTTATTTTGAAATGTAATTCTAGTATGTGAATTTGTAAAACATGATTTGTAAAAGCTGCAGTAGTCTTACTGGGGTAATCAGAAGTTCGTTCCTCTCTGTAGAGGCATCTATATACATGTCTTTGCCTATTTATTTTCTTATCAACTGACATTGGGGGTGACTTTAATGAGAGTTAGAAAAGAGCAGAGTTTAAAATATTTGATGATCACTATATAGAAACTCAAATGTGTTTTGCAGAAAATAATACAACGGTATTTATAATCTTGTACTGGAAGACTTTTTTTTTCTGTTCTTTAAAATGTGGCAGTGGTAATAATTTGACTTCCTCCTGATTGGGAGCAAATCATATACATATCTGATAAGGTACTTATACTTAGAATATATAAAGAACTCTTAAAAACACTTCGCCATCACTGGGATTGCCATAAACATGAGACAGATAATAATAAGTATGGGTGAGGATGTAGAGAGATTGGAACTCTTATCCTCTGCTGGTAGGAATGTATGTAAAATGGTGCAGCCGCTTTGGAAAATAGTCTGACAGTTAAGTATAGAATTACCACATGATCCAGAAATTCCACCCATAGGTATATACCCAAGAGAAATGGAAACACACGTTCACACAAAAAAAATGGTACATGAATATTATTCACATTATTCATAATAGCCAAAAGGTGGAAACAACAAACATGCCCATCAGCTGATGAATGAGTAAGCAAAATGTATTTCCATACAATGGAAAATTGTATATCCTACAATGGAATACTATATTTCTTTAAAAGGAATGAAGTACCAGTATGTGACACAACTAGATGAATTTTGAAAATCTTATACTAAGTGAAAGAAGCCACTTACAATCCAGGTCGTATGGTCTCGCTTATGTGAAATGTGCAGTATAAGCAAATCTATGACGTCAGAAAGTAGATTAGTAGTTGCTTAGGGCTGGGGAAGGGGATGATGAAATTTTGAGGGTGATAGTGAAAGGGTGTGGGTTGCTGAATGTATTCTAAAATTGATTAGTTGAATATATCTGTTAATATACTAAAAAACATTGAGGTGAGTATTTTAAATAGGTGAATTGTATGGTATATGAATTATATCTAAAGAAAGCTATAACAAAAAAATAAATTGATGATTACCTGCTTTAATTTATATATATACACACACACACACACACACACATATATACATATATATAATTAATTATATATATATGTGTATGTATGTGTGTGTGTGTGTGTGTGTGTGTATATATATATGAGAATGGACCTATAAAATTTTATATATACATATATATATACACACACACATATATACACACATATAATTATATATATGTGTATACACACCTATATATACATATATACATATATACTATATACGTATGTGTATATATGTATACGTATGTGTGTATATGTATATATACGCACATGTACATACATATACATATATGTATATATTCATATATGTATATATACACATATGTATATATACACATATATACATATATGTATATATGTGCATACACACACATATATAATTATATATGTGTGTGCGTATATATATGTGTGTGTGTGTGTATATATATGTGTGTGTGTGTATATATGAGGATGGACCTATCAAAAAGTGTTTTTGCAACAACCAGGTATGCAGGACTGCATTTCTAGGAAAGTTCAGTGTGTTTCCTTTTCCCAGCTTTGACTCATCTTGCCCCTTGTCTGGAATGTTTTTCTATTGTTTCAAGTCTTCTCATTCTCAGTGGTCAACCACCAATGCTCTTGTCTTCTATGCAGCCTTCCTTGTTGAGTCTGCCTGGAAGACTTTCCCTTGGTGCTTTTACAGCACTGATTGGTAACTACCATGTCCTGCATGTTGATCAGAAGCATCTCTTAGACATGACTGAGTCTAAGCCCATCATTTTGTAGATGAGATGCACCAACACATATGGAAGAAAACTGCCCTGCTCAAAGTCACCCAACTCTTTTATATATAATCAAGGTTTCAGTTCTTTATAGACTCTGGAAGCCAAGGCTGAAGTGCCTCCAACCCTCAGAAAATGAAAGAAGGAAAAAAAAAGTCTATTTTCTATTTAATTTTGTCACCATAAAATCATCTTTGCTTCGATACACCTGCAACTTCTAGCTTGATTGTGGGACTCCAGGAGTTGATATTGGAGGAAAGAAGGTCTCTCTATGATTCAGAAGGTTATGTTGGAAGAGCAGGCCAATTTAAAGCTTTATGTTTTAATTGGATTTCAACTCAAAAGATTCCTAACAACACTCTCCTGTCCTGTTGCTAGTAAAGACATGTGTGTTCTGTGGTGACACCGAGTTTAAATGGTGGTTGTTTTCTGTATGAGACAATACCCGGGATCTTTATGATGACTTCTCCCTTGCATAATATCAGAGACATGATTTATGCACGATTTTAAAGAGACCTTTGAGGTAAAATGAGGCAATAGTCTAATGGAAAAAAAGAGAATAGCATAAGCTTTATGGGAATTCACTTTTAATCCAATTCACTGCACAGATTTTTGTGAGAGCAAATTGAATGTGAAGAAGTCTAGTTCTTGGACCTATAAGAACGAACTTGTTCTTTTCTGTCCCCAGAAGAGATGATGGGTATAAAGTAAATAATACCTCTCTACCTCATGGCCTTGCTATGAAAGTGCATTAGAAACTATGGAAGCAAAATTTCTGGAGGTTGCAATATAGAGTTTGTAAGAATTATATCTACATTTTCTCAGCTTAAAGATCATTTTTCTGTTTCTATGGCATTCTTACTGTTGGACTAAGAGCTACAGGCAGTTAAAAAAAAAAATGGTGCACGAGATGGTCCCTGTCTTTGAAAACATACCACTCTTTTTCTTCTGTCTGCTCTAATGTGATCAGCAGGCCAGGAAGTTGCTTCTCTTGGCATGGAGTGTCCTGTCTTCCAATTTCTCTTCCTGCAAATGAAGGCAGAGGTATAAATCAGGTCAGTCCTGCTACTCCAGTCTATTCTCTGTCGGAAAACTCTGAATAAACCTAGTTTTTAAATCTTATTTGGGCTAGCCACCATTGCACCTATTTTCTCTGTCAGATAAACACAGAGAGAAGTCTTAGATTTTTCCAAACCTCCAATGTATTATGCTTAGCACAGGGAGATCCCTAGGGTAGAAATTCAAAGGCATTTAGGGGCAGAAGTACAACTTGAGAGATGCAGATCCTGGGGAAGCCACCATGGCCATCCGTGACTCATGTGCTGCTGGAGCTAATATTATGGTCATAACAGCATTTTAAGCATTGATTCTGGGAATTAGACTATTAGAGCTGAGCTGAATTAGATCTGGATTCCAGATGGGATGCAGAGCAGGTGTGCTTGGCATTTTGCTCTATGAATGTTTGTCCTGTCAACAGTTGGTATTGATAAATCAGGTATTCCTAATTCTGTTCCTTTGTGTCTTATTTTTAACTTCATCTCACATCAAGGAAAACATGATGGAAGGATAACTGCTGGCTTTATTGTCTCATCTGAAGACTTCTGAAGTTACCTCTTCTACATACTGTGGGTTACTAATTCTCTTTGGATTATTTAATCATGAGTGCCTTGGTCCTGGTTGTGGATTTCCAGGATGCCCCTCATAAGAGTAAAGGAAGGATAAGGACCTGGAGGCCCTTATAATAGAGGCTCTGTCATCATCTTGGCTTGAAGTATAGAAACATCTCAATGTGATTACTATAAGCCCTGAGGTTAAAAGGGGATTTTTATTTTTATTTTTATTTTTTTTATTTTTATTATTTATTTATTTATTTATTTATTTTTTCAATATATGAAATTTATTGTCAAATTGGTTTCCGTACAACACCCAGTGCTCATCCCAAAAGGTGCCCTCCTCAATACCCATCCCCCACTCTCCCCTCCCTCCCACCCCCCATCAACCCTTAGTTTGTTCTCAGTTTTTAAGAGTCTCTTATGCTTTGGCTCTCTCCCACTCTAACCTCTTTTTTTTTTTTTCCCCCTTCCCCTCCCCCATGGTCTTCTGTTAAGTTTCTCAGGATCCACGTAAGAGTGAAAACATATGGTATCTGTCTTTCTCTGTATGGCTTATTTCACTTAGCATCACACTCTCCAGTTCCATCCACGTTGCTACAAAGGGCCATATTTCGTTCTTTCTCATTGCCATGTAGTACTCCATTGTGTATATAAACCACAGTTTCTTTATCCATTCATCAGTTGATAGACATTTAGGCTCTTTCCACAATTTGGCTATTGTTGAGAGTGCTGCTATAAACATTGGGGTACAAGTGCCCTAAAAGGGGATTTTTTAAAAAGTATTGAACAATAGGACTCTCTCCAGGGGATTAGATTTTTTTATTATTACTTCGGAAGGAATAAAATCAATTTCAAAATTGATTTGTGTCATACAGTAAGAAAAGGATTAGTAGGAGAATGAATTTTCTTTTTTTTTTTCTTTTTTTTATTTAAAAAAATTTTTTTTTTCAATGGTTATTTATTTTTGGGACAAAGAGAGACAGAGCATGAACGGGGGAGGGGCAGAGAGAGAGGGAGACACAGAATGGGAAACAGGCTCCAGGCTCCGAGCCATCAGCCCAGAGCCTGACGCGGGGCTCGAACTCCCGGACCGCGAGATCGTGACCTGGCTGAAGTCGGGACGCTTAACCGACTGTGCCACCCAGGCTCCCCAGGAGAATGAATTTTCAAAAATGAAGGAAGAAACAGGAATTTTACTTTGTGCAAAAGTGAGATCACAAAGGAAAGACTACGGAGATATCCAAAAACAAAAACATTTCCTGTAATTGCTTTTAAAAATGGGACCAGGAGAAAGGAATATTTTAGTTGTGACTGTATTAGGAATGATAACAACGATAACTGTGGCCCAAAGACATGGAACAGATGACAGCAGGCAAAACTCAGAAAGGGAGCAAATGACTTCCTCAGAGAAAAATCAGATCTAGACGTTAGGGAGAGTCCCTCTTAAAGCTAAAACCAGGGGTTTAATTAAAGAAGCAAATTAGGAGCAGTCCTGAAAGGTTGGAAGAGCTACTTAGAGCAAATTTGGTTGGATTTGAGAGGGCGTGGCTGGGAGGACCAGAACTGAATCCTGCTAGCACTAGGAGGTGAGCCTGCAGATAACAAGATTATTAAACAGGGCAGCAGGCGAGGCCCGTACTGCCAGGAAACATGCTCTCGGGACTTAGGATTCATGAGTCTGAGCCAGCCGTCTCAAGTTGGCTGTCTTTGGGCTACATTAGGTCCAGAAACATATTTTGTTTTGCTAATACAGTTTTTAAAAATATTCATTTTCAAATAAGAAAATGGTGATTTCAAGTAAAACGGAGTAAAACATCCCAGGGATAGACGCTATGGCATTCCTGGGTCCAGTGCCTCATAGAGCAGCAGTCAGCTGGAGCTGAGCAGTGGAAGTCATTCCAGGTGGGGAATTCTTTCTTCTGGTTCATGTCTCCACTCACCCAGCCTTCCCTCCTTTATGTCCTCTATGTGGTCTCAGCAGACATTTGGGTTTGTGACATCTGTTTAAAAGGAAGATATAGGCAAGGAGAGCCTGGGTGGCTCAGTCGGTTAAGCGTCCCACTTTGGCTTAGGTCATGGTCTCATGGTTTGTGAGTTTGAGCCCCGCTTTGGGCTCTGTGCTGACAACTCAGAGCCTGAAGCCTGCTTTAGATTCTCTCTCTCTCTCGCTCTCTCTCAAAAATAAATAAACATTAAAAAATTTTTTAAAAAGTAAGGTATAGGCAAAATGAGGCACAGTAAAGGGCAAATGGCTAGCAAATGGAAGGATAGTCCAGACCTGGGCTAGAAAATGGAGTGAAGGGAGGATGTCACGGGATGTCAGGGGTTAGGGTAGTGCTGGCAGCAGTGTCAAATGGGTCAGCTTTGGGTGAACAAGAGATGCTCTTGACAAACCCCTAAATCATTTATAGCTCTTATTAGGTAAATTATTATAAGACTGAATCCAGAGATACGTGTGTCTGGAGATATGGGCAGATTATCACCATCCAAAATCCAGAGATTTGTGTTTGAAAAAAAAATTTCAGGGTCATTGGTCAGGTGCTCAAATCACTGTAGATAAATGGTTGAATCCTGACAGCTCTGTGGCAATAGGGAATCGCCTGTCCTGAGGCAAAGGAGGGCGTGCCCTCTGTAAAACTATTCAAATGAAGAACAGAAACTCTGGGGCTTGTCAAGATAAAAGCAAACAAAAACATGCTTGTAGAACACTAGTATTTCTAATTTATAGAGTTTGAGGGAAATTGATGGGGAATGGCATTGTTGGAAGAAGATACAACCATAAGAGAAACAGTTTTGTTTGGAAGGACCGGACAGTTGAATACTGCAAGTGGCCTTTTTATTCTTTTTATTGTTATGTAGCAGAATATCAAAACTTGAATTAGTATTTTAATAGTTGTAACAAATGGCCTTAAGTGGAGGCCATTTTTTTTTTCTTTAGGAAAGTAGCTATAATGTGGGAAGTGAGGGCATGGAAATATCATGTGTTCAGAGAGTAAAACATTTGTGTCCTCCCCAAATTCATATGTTGAAATCCTAGCCCCTAATTGATATTATTAGGATTGGTGGGGACTTTGGGAGGTGATCAGGCCATGAATGCACAACCTTCATGAAAGAGATTAGTGCCCTTAAAAAAGTGACACCAGGGAACTCTCTTTCCCTTTCCACCATATTAGGATGCAGTGAAAGGATGGCCATCTATGACCCAGAAAGTGGGCTTTCATCAGGCACCAGATGTGCTGACACCTTGATTTACTAGCCTCCAGAATTGTGACAAATAAATATTGTTTAAGCCACCCAGTCTAGGACAGCTTAGACTACAGCAGCCTGAATGAACTAAGACAAAATAAACTTGCATAAAAATAAACATGAGTATAAAGATAGAAAAGAACAGAGATGATGGAGAAGAGTTAAGGGTTGGAAAGGAGCCAAAGAAGAAATGTGACCAGTGAAAAATTCCAAAGGTCAGGGTGTCTGAGAGACTTATAGGAACAAGCAACAACAGTGACAACAACAAAAGGGTGACAGACTCATAGCTATAGAGAACAAACTGGTGGTTGCCAGAAAAGAGGACGTCAGGGGCCGGCAAAATAGGTGAAGGGGGGGGTAAGAGGTACAAACTTCCGGTAATAAAATACAGAAGTCATAGGGATAAAAGTACAGCATAGGGAACTTAGTCAATAATATTGTAATAACTTTGTATGGTGACAGATGGTGACTACATTTATCATGGTGAGCGTTTCTTAATGTGTATAATTACAGAAACACTATGTTGTACACCTGGAACTAATAAAATATTATTTTATTATACTTTAATTAAATTTAATGTATACTTTAATTAATACTTATACTTTAAATTTAATTTATACTTTATACTTTAATTTAAAAAAATAAGGATGATCTATATCCACTACCGTTTTTAATTATGTGCCATAACCTCCCTCACATCCAGAACTTTCATGAAAACCTACTTAGTGGAGAAGTTCCATGTTTTTTTGAGGGGGAGAAAAGAAAAGAGCTGAGTTCCATGTCTAGAACAGAGGAAGGAAAATGCCCCCAGGAGATGAGATACAAGCAAAACGAACTGAGATCAAAAGTCCGGCAAGGAAAAGAATTTGAAGCTAGATGTGACCATGAAAACATGAGACTGGTATTTTGCAAAAATCTTGGGGAAAGTTAGGCATGTCCCACAGGATGTGGAATAGGGGCTCAAGCCAATTTTATTTAAATCTCAAAGGATCAAATGACCTTAGGCGACATGGCATTACAATTTTAGTTTTCCCTATGCAGAATACCTGATGCTCATTGAGTTTTCTTTCCTTTTAATAAGCTTCCTGCTGATCTAATAATAAGCTGGCCAATGCAATGCTGAGACCACCTTGGAACACCACCTCCTGGTGTGAATGTGGGAAGAGGCACTTGAAGGGGCTGCTGATTCTGGACTGAGGGTTTTCCACTTGGAATCCTGGTTCCAAGTTATAGTCCTATTAGAAGGATCCCCAAGGAGTACGCAAATGTGCTCTAGTATCCATCCAGTCACCTGTTGGCAGACTCCAAATAAAAGTGAAACAAGGAGACTTCAGAATAACCAAGTTTATGGTAGTTGGCTGGAATAGGGTTTGAAAAAATAAATATCGCCTTCTTCCTTGGAATGTGCAATTCCTGTGTGCCAGTTGATGAGACTGAAGAAATTCTTGTATGTGAAACATTCCTATGCTGAAATCTCAGTGGTAAATCAAGAGGATGTGTGTTTGTGGAGACTAAAAATCTGTAGTTACTTTGCAGAGACTAATGGCCCCAGGATAGATAAGTCTAGTAGAAAACTTGAGTAAAATACTAAAGAGTTTTCTTCTGTGAGATACTATTAAGCATGCTCAACTAATTTATTGAGGATATTACATTATAAAACCTTTAAAAAATTATACAGTTCATTCCACTTAGCAACCAAGAGTCCCTCCAGAGAAAAGGGACATCATTTGAAATGACATCAAATTTGACTGAGGTTGATAAGGTTGGTAAATCTTTCTTTAGAAATTTAGACTTAACCTGTGTCCTTTCTTTTTTCTTAGTGGTATAGACTGGAATAAATCTTATCTCCTTATGGTACTCATATGCTGTTTGGTAGTAGTAAAATTAATTTATAGTAAAAAAGATAAGGTTTTTGAATATTAGTGAACCAAACTTGATGTACCTCTAAAATTTGGCTCAGGGCAGGACCAGGAAGATTTTAAAATTCAGCAGTAGTTGCTATTCAGAAGGTTGTTCTAGTACCATTGCCAGTAAAAACTCAAAGTGAAAGGTCTAATGTAGCACACATTGGATTTGAAAAACTATGTTCAGGATAACAAGGCAATTGCTTCTGGCTCTCGCGTGCTCTCTCTCTCTCTCTCTCTCTTCCCCCCCCCCCCCCTTAAGAAGTGTCCCAAATTGCTTTTGACTGTTCTAATGTTCTGAGTGTACAGGGAGGGTCAGTGCATGCAGGAATGTCTGTACATCCACATCATCTTTTACAAATGCACACAAAAAAATTAATTAAAATGATTAGTTATGGGGCTCCTGGGTGGCTCAGTTGGTTGAGCGTCCGACTTCGGCTCAGGTCATGATGTCACAGTTCGTGGTTCGAGCCTTGCATCAGCCTATGTGCTGGCAGCTAAGAGCCTGGAGCATGCTTTGGATTCTGTGTTTCCCTCTCTGCCCCTCCCCTGCTTGTTTTCTCTCTCTCTTTCTCTCTCATAAATAAATAAACATTTAAAAATGATTGATTAATTAGTGCATGAGTTATTTGAGGCTTTTCTTTCTCGTAAGCTGAAGTGTAACCTATTTGGGGAGGTACAGTTCAAGCTAGGAAAGGCAGAAGGAAAGGAAAGAGAGCTTGAAAGTTGGATGCACAAAGTATTGTGTTGAAGCTAACACCTAGTGATGTAACTCAAAGAATTGCCTGCCAGTGAGATGAAATATGACATTGGGGGGTGGCGGGTAGGAATAGCAGGAGCCTCAGGTCCACTGTACCAGGTTCATCTGATTGTTACTTTGGTGGTTTATTCCATATTAACTTGTTAAAGGACTTTCACGTTGATGGCACCACCAAGGGCTAAAAGTGACATTAATAATAACTCCCATGACCTGAGTACCTATTACATGCCAGTCTCCTGGTAAGCACTTTAACATTTTTTTGTAACTGAATTTCTACCATCCTGTCTGTGAAGCAGCTGTCCTTATTCCTGTTTCATGGGTAGATGAAAAATGAGCTAGATGAAACAATTTTTTTTTCCTTTCTCTTTGGTATAATTGAAAGATAATGAGTTTACAATAACTAAGACTCATGTTTATCTTTCACCTGACCTGGGACATAGGAAAAACTGCACACTGTAAATTTATGGAGGGAAGATCTTTGTTGAATGTGAATTTAGTTATTAACATTGTATCTACATGAAAAGGAAGTCTGAGTTTTTCTTTTCTTTTTTTTTTTTTTTTTAATTTTTTAATGTTTATTTTTGAGGGAGACAGAGTATGAGCGGGGCAGGGGCAGAGAAAGAGGGAGACACAGAATCCAAAGCAGGCTCCAGGTTCTAAGCTGTCAGCACAGAGCCCGACGCAGGGCTCGAACCCACAGACTGTGAGATCATGACCTGAGCCGAAGTCGGAAGCTCAACCAACTGAGCCACCCAGGCGCCCCATGAAGTCTGAGTTTTTCTAAAGAACAAATTAGAGTCAGTACGTTTAATGTGGTACGTGCAAAGGTCATAGCAGGCACTCTGTGCTCTCTACTTTCTTCTTTCTAGAGTCAGACTTCGTTTTCTCAGCTTAGTGTAACGGGAATAAGCATCAGACTGGAAAGTGCCTGGAGTTTTTACTGAAACACACCTGAGATTTAAGCCTTGCTCTAGTATTTAGTTACTGTATAGAGTTCTGCCAGTTGTTCAGCCGTCACAAACTCGCAGGTAAACTTGGGTATTTAATTTAGATTAAAGATAATGTATACAGAATGCTTGTTATATAGTATGCATGCTATACATGGGAGCTATTTTTTTTACCTCAGTAGTTAGGGAAGTTTTCTTTTTTTTTTTTTTCAATTTTTTTTTCAACGTTTATTTATTTTTGGGACAGAGAGAGACAGAGCATGAACGGGGGAGGGGCAGAGAAAGAGGGAGACACAGAATCGGAAACAGGCTCCAGGCTCCGAGCCATCAGCCCAGAGCCCGACGCGGGGCTCGAACTCGCGGACCCGCGAGTTCGTGACCTGGCTGAAGTCGGACGCTTAACTGACTGTGCCACCCAGGCGCCCCGTTAGGGAAGTTTTCTAAAGAACATCATTGTCCAGTACGGTGGAATTAGAATGCATTTGCTTTAACCATGCATTATGGATTAATACTCTACAGATTATCTATGAGCTTCTTGACTCTGTGTCTCTTCATCCTTCAGCCAGGATCTGTAGGGGTAATCAGTTTCTTGTATTTTTACCTATTACCTTGCAAAACTAGACTACAGATGCCAGAATTTCAGGATTTGATGCCAAACCTGTATGAGTTAGTCTAGTTTTGTAACCGTGTCCTTTCAACTGTCGTCTCTGGTGAGCACTAACATTTAGTGTGTTCTCAAGAATACCCATCAGGATGCCTTCTCCTCTTCTGCCAGGGGGTCTTTCTGCCAGTAGGATTTTCTTTATGAGATCAAGGACAACATGGGGTTTGATCACTAACATCCACGCCAACTTTTGCTTCTCCCTGTTTCCGTCCTGTGAAGTTTGTTTACTGGGTTCATTAAAACTATCTTGTTACTGTTTGATTTGATTTAAAATTTAGATGGTCCTGTGATCACCAAACAGCTTTCCAGATTTCTGCTTAAACATACCCAGACAATTTTATTGGTAAATAGCCTTTGAATGTTTAGCTATAATCTAGGTTTCTGGAGTCTTTTCATTTGTATCCATATAAAAATGGAGTTCTAGTACACAGACTTTTATGAGATATAATGTGAAAATGGGAATTAAGTACTTGATGTCAGCTCAGCATATTGTAACACCTCCCTTTGTTCGTCACAGTCAGAAGTTGATCTGTTTCACATGGTGGGAGCCAACACTTCACAATTCTTAAATGGAAGTAAATCTAAAGTGTATCACGCCCTAACATATGTTTTAAATAGCTTTTTTTCCTGATTATAAAACTAATGGATATATATTGTAAAAAATTCAAAGTAAAAAGAAACATATAAAAAAAGTCAGTTACCATCCACCTCATGGATATTATACTTTCTTATTCAACATTCCATACATTTCTCTATGCATTCAAATACTTTATTTTTATTTAAAAAAATTTTTCATGTTTATTTTTTGAAAAAGAGAGAGAGAGAGAGAGAAAGAGGCAGAGAGACAGGGAGACACAGAGTCTGAAGCAGGCTCCAGGCGCAGAGCCCGACATGGGGCTCAGACTCACAGACCACGAGATCATGATCTGAGCTAAAGTCGGATGCCTAACCGACTGAGCCACCCAGATGACCCTGCATTCAAATACTTTAAAAGACGGTCTTGTTTTTAAATCTTTTTATTGGCTTTTTGTTGTATAATTACATACAGTAAAATTTATCAGTTTTTAAATGTACAGTTCATTGAGTTTTGTCAACTGTACACTCTTATAACCACCATCATCATGATAATAGAATGTTTTCATCATCCCAAAATATTTCTCACATTCGTTTAAAATTAGTTCACGCCACTATCCCTGGCTTCTTGGAATAACTGATCTGTTTTCTCCCCGTCCTCCTCCCTCTTTCTCCCCCTCCTCCTTCCTCTTCCTCCTTATTTTGAATATAGTTGATATGTGATGTTACATTAGTTTCACTTATACAACATAATGATTCAACAACTCTATATATTATGCTGTGCTCACCAAAAGTATAGCTATCATCTGTCACCTTGCAACATTATTACAATTCCATTGACTGTGTTCCCTATGCTGTACCATTTATCCCTGTGACTTACTCATTCCATAACCGGAAGCTTGTATCTCCCGCTCCCCTTCACCTATTTTGCCCGGCCCGGCCCCCCCCCCCCACTCTCTCCTCTGGCAGTTTGTTCTCTGTATTTATGGATCTGTTTCTGCTTTTGTTTGTTTGTTCATTTGTTTTGTCTTTTAGATTCCACATAGAAGTGAAATCCTATGGTTGTCTTTCTCTGACTTATTTCACTTACCATAATACCTGCTAGGTCCATCCATGTTGTCACAAATGGGAAGAGCTCATTCTTTTTTATGGCTGTGTTCTGTTCCATTGTGTGTGTGTGTGTGCGCGCACACACATGTATATATACACCACATCTTCTTTATTTATTAACTGATAGACTTTGGCTACTTCCACATACTGGCGATTGTCAATAATGTTGTAATAAACATAAGGATGCCATATATCTTTTAAAATTAGTGTTTTTGTTTTCTTTGGGTAAATACCCAGTGGTAGAATTATTGGATCATAGGGTATTTCTATTTTTAATTTTTTGAGGAACCTCCATACTGTTTTCCACAGTGGCTGCACTAATTTGCATTCCCACCAAGAGTGCATGAGGCTTCCTTTTTCTCCACATCCTTGCCAACACTTGTTATTTTACTGTCTTTTTGATTCTGGCCATTCTGATAGGTGTAAGGCGATATCTCATTTTGGTTTTGATATGCATTTCCCTAATTTGCAAGATTGGTGATGTTGAGCATCTTTTCATGTGTCTGTTAGTCTTCTGTGTATCTTCTTGGGAAAACTGTCTATTCACATCCTCTGCCCATTTTAAAATTGGATTATTTGGGGTTTTCTTTTTGATATTGAGTTGTAATAAGTCTTTTATATATTTTGGATATGAATCCCTTATTAAGTATATTGTATGCAAACATTTTCTCCCAGTCAGTAGGTTGTCTTTTTCTTTCATTGATGGCTTTCTTTGCTGTGCGGAAACTTTTTATTTTGATATAGTCCCAATAGTTTATTCTTGCAACTTACCTGTTTCCTTAATTTCCTTTTTGGATTGTTCATTATTGGCATATAAAAGCAATTGATTTTTGTGTGTTGATTTTGTGTCCTGCAACTTTGCTGAATTCATTTGTTAGATATGATATTTTCCCTTTTTAATGTATTCTATGGGATTTTCTCTATATAGGATCATGTCATCTGTGAATAGAAATAGTTTCACTTCTTTCCAATTTGAATACTTTCCCCCCCTTGCCTAATTGCTCTGGCTAGAACTTCCAGGACAAGGTTGAAAAGCAGTATTGAAAGCAGGAATCCTTGCCTTGTTCCTGATCTTATGGGGAAAGCTTTCAGTCTCACCATTAAGTATGATGTTACCTATAGTTTCTCATAAATATCCTTTATCATGTTGAGGAATTTCCCTTATATTGCTATTTTTGTGAGTGTTTTTATTACAAAATGCTGTTGGATTTTGTCAGATGGTTTTTCTGCATCAGTTGAGATGATCATATGGTTTGTGTAATCCCTTCCATCAATGTGATATATTGATTTTTTCATGTTCAACTACCCTTGTATTTCTGAGATAAACCCCACTTAGTAATGGTGTATAATCCCTTCAGTACAGTTTTAGGTTTAGATTGCTAGTGTTTTGTTTAGGATTTCTACATTGATAATCATAGGTTATTGGTCTTTAGTTTTCTTTTCTGGTGCTTTCTTTGTCTGGCTTTGGTTTCAGTGTAATGCTGGCCTTAGTATGAGTTAAGAACTTTCCCATCCTACTTCACTGAGTGGAAGATTTTGAGGAGAATGGGCGTTAATTCTTCTTCAGATGTTTGCTAGAATTTACCAGAGAATCCATCCTTTCTTTGTAGTCAGGTTTTTGATTACTGTTTCAATCTCTTGTTATAGATCTGTTCACATTTGTTAATTTCTTCTTGAGTCATTATTGGTAATTGGCATGTCTCTGGAAATTTTTCTCTTTCATCTAAATAATTTGTTGGTGCACAATTTTCCATAGTATTCTGTTATAACTCTTTTTATTTCTGTAATGTTGGTAGTGATGTCTCCACTCTCATTTCTGATTTTAGTTACTTGTGTCTTCTCTCTCTTTTTCTTGCTCAATTAATTTTATTGATCTTTTCAAAGAACTGATTTTTGGTTTTGTGATTCTTTTTATTGTTTTCTATTATTTATTTCATTAATCTCCACCCTACTTTTTATTTAATTTCCTCCTTCTGCTACCTTTTGGTTTACTCTTCTTTTTCTCGCCTCTTAAGGAATAAAGCTATGGTCAGTTGACAGAGGAAGAGAAGAACCAAGCCTGGTTTATACATAGTTGTGCATGATATACAGGTACCATCCTAAATTGCAGAGTGGCAGTGCTTTCTGGGACACCCCTAGTGAAGGCAGAACTTTGTGAAGTGATCCTGGTTATTCACTTTGCTTTGAAGGAGAAATGGCCAGACATGCAATTATAATCTGATTCATGGGTTGTGACTAATGGTTTGGCTGGATTGTTAGAGGCTTGGAAGGAGTATGAGTGGAAAACTGGCAACAATGAAATTTGGAGAAGAGATATGTGAATAAATCTCTCTGAATGAGCAAAAAATATGAAGATATCTGTATTCCATGTGAATGCTCACCAAAGGTTTAATAATCAAGTGTATAGGATGGCTTCTTCTGTAGATACCAATCAGCCTCTTTCTTCAGGCACCCCTGTCATTGCCTAGTGGACTTAGGAACTAAGTGGCCATGGTGGCAAGGTTGGAGCATAGGCTCAGCAACATGGACTGCTACTCATTAAGGCCAACCTAGTCATGGCCACCCCTGAGTGCCCAGGCTGCTAGCAGCAGAGACTAATACTTAACCCCTGTTATGGCAATATCACCAAGGGTGATCAACAAGCTACCTGGTGGCAGGTTGATATATGTTGGACTGTTTCTGTCATGGAAGAGGCAGCTTTTTGTTCTTACTGGAGTAGACACTCTGAATATGCATTTGCTTTTCTTGCTTGCAATGTTTCTGCCAAAGCTGCCTTTGGTGGATTTACAGAATGGCTTATCAATCATCATCGTATTTCTCACAATCTTGCTTCAATCCAGGAACATACTTAACAGCAAAAGAAGTGTGGCAATGTACTTATGCTTATGGAATTCATTGGTCTTACCATGTTTCCACCATGTTGAAGGAGCTGGCTTCAAAAGATAGTGGAATGACCTTTTGAAGACTCAGTTACAGTGCAAACTAGGTGGCAGTACTTTGCAGGATGGGGACAGGGTTTTCCAGAAAGCTGTATAAGCTCTAAATCAGCATCCAATATATGGTGATGTTTCTTTCCTAACCAGAATTCATGGGTCCAGGAATCAAGGGTTGGAAATGGGAGTGGGCATCACTCACTTTTAACCCTAGTTACCCACTAGGATAATTCTTGCTTCCTGTTCTCATGACCTTATGCTCTGTTGGCCTAGAGGTCATTTCTTCCAAAGGGAGAAATGCTTCAACCAGGAGACACAACAATGATTCAATTGAACTGGAAGACAAGACTGGTGCTCAGCCACTTTGGGCTCCTCATGCCACTAAGTCAACAGACAAAAAGGTAGTTACTGTGGTGGTTGGGATGATTGATCCTGACTACCAAGGAGAAATTGGACTACTGCTCCATAATGGAAGTGAGGAAAAGTATGTCTGGAATACAGGGGACCCCTTAAGGTGTTTTAGTATTACCACACCCTGAGATTAAGGTCAATGGAAAAATCCAACAGCCTAATCTATTTAGGAATTGAAGGTTTAGGTCATCCCACATGTAAAGAATCATGAAACAAAACTGGCAGAAGCTTTACTGAAGGCAAAGGAAATTCAGAATGGCTGGTTGAAAACATTAGCTATAAATACCAGCAATAACTATGTGATCAATTACAGAAATGAGAACTGTAATTGTTGTGAGTATTCCATATTCCTCTTATTTAGTTATGAATATATTTGCAAAGTATGTATCATATATTTGCTTACTTCCCTCCATTATACCCTTATTATATAACATAAAGTATATTTATTTTAGATCATAGTATTTAGGTATTAATTTATTTTATTTATTTATTTAAAAAAAATTTTTTTTTTCAACGTTTATTTATTTTTGGGACAGAGAGAGACAGAGCATGAACGGGGGAGGGGCAGAGAGAGAGGGAGACACAGAATCGGAAACACGCTCCAAGCTCTGAGCCATCAGCCCAGAGCCTGACGCGGGGCTCGAACTCACGGACCGCGAGATCGTGACCTGGCTGAAGTCGGATGCTTAACCGACTGCGCCACCCAGGCGCCCCTAGGTATTAATTTATTTTATATCGTAGTAGTTAAGTTACAGATTTCAGGGAGAAGAGTAAGCATCACTCAAGGACTTTTCCTCTTCTGTGGAAGGTGTTCGTGTGTTTCAGTTGTACACAGGATAGTTGTATCATATAAGGAGGAATTATGACCTTATTATTGTCTATTTGGAGATTTAATATGATTTAAGGAGATATGTATAGGTGTCAGGTTGACAAGGAGTGGACTTGTGATCTTTAATTTTATGTTTCAAATAAAGACTCAGATATTTGGTTAAACATTATTTCCAGATATGGCTATGAGGGTGTTTCTGGATACAATTAATATTTGAATTGGTAGATGAGTAATGCATATTGCCCTTCCAAATGTGAGTGGGCTTCATCCAATCCATTGAAGGCTTGAATGGAATTAAAAGCTGAGTAAGAAGAAATTCTTTCTCTCTGCCTGCTCTTGAGTTAGGACATCAGTCTTCTCCTACCCTCAGACTTGGACTTGGACTGGAACTTATAATATTGACTTTTCTGTTTTGTAGGCTCTCAGACCCAGGCTGGTCCTAGACCATTGGCTCTCTTGAGTCTCCAGCTTGCTAACTACAAATCTTAGACTTCTCAGCCTCCATCACTATGAAAGCCAGTTCCTTGTAGTAGGTCTCTTAATATGTAGAGAGAAACAAAACAATATATAGACATACATACATAAATCTGGCTCTCGAACTACATATAGATCTAGATTCCTGTATCTCTTAATGGTTCTGTTTCCCTAGAGAACCCAGACTAATACACTTAATTGCAACATGGATAAAGCTTATGCTTTATTATGCTAAAAGCAAGAAGATATTTATAAAAGGCCACATATTATATGATTTCATTTTTATGAAATGTTCAGAATAGGCAAATCCATAAATAGGAAGTGGATTAGTTGTTGCATAGGACTTGGGAGGTTGGGGGCAAATGGGTAATGATTTGTAATGAATAGGGTGTTTTCTTTTGTCAGTGATGAAAATGTTTGAAATTGATTGTGGTGATTATTACACGATTGTGTGCATACAGTAAATACCATTGAATTGTACACTTTATATTTGTGTATTGTGTGGTATGTGAATTATATCTCAGTGATTGTTATATAAAAAATCACTTGGCTCTTTACTTATGGAATGGATGTATATCTTGATTGTCCATGTATTCCGTCACTCTGTATTTCTGTCTTTATGCCAATACCACATTGTCTTGATTACTGTAACCCTATAGTAAATATAATCAAGGAATGCAAATTATCCATTATTTTTCTTCTTTTTCAAACTGCTTTGGCTATTGGGCATTCTTTGCATTTCCTTGTAAATTGTAGAGTAGGCTTATCAAATTCCATAAAAGGAACTACTGGGATTTTGATTGAGATTGCACTCAGTGTATACATCTTGGAATAATTCTTTATTCATTTAGATGTTCTCTTGTTTCTCATCAGTTATATTTTATTAGCTATATGCCTAAGTATTTCATTTTTTATTGTAATTGCTGTTTTATCACCTTTGTTCGTGAGAGTTGTATTCACTGGATATAGAATTCTATGTTGGGTTTTTGTTTGTTTTTAACTTTCAGTATTTTAAAGAGGGTTTTCCTGTTATTTATCTCCTGGCATGCTTAGTTTTGAGCCAAAAAATATGTGTGCAATTTGAATTAAAAGGTAATTCTTGTCTGTGTTCCTCTGCATATAATGTGTTTTTACCCTACATTATTTTGAGACTTTTCTCCTTATCATTGAATTTTAGCTATTTGATTCTGAAGTACCACTGTATGGTCACCTGGGTTTGTTGAGTTTTTTTGGATTTGTGTGTTTAGAGTTTTCATCAAATTTGGAAAAAAATTAACCATTATTCCTTCAAATATTTTTTTCCTCTCTCCTTTTTGCTACCCTTTCACCTGCCTGGGGTTATGGGTCCACATGTGTGATACCATTTCTCTCTTTTTTTCCCCTCAGATTTTGATTTTTTTGGAGGGAATGACGTGAAGTTCGCATTCTTCATCTTTAGTGTTTAATGTGCTGTTAATCCTATTCAGTATATTTTTTAATATTATTTTATTTTACCTTATTTTATTTTATTTTATTATTTTATATTAGAGAGAGAGAGAGAGCATGCAAGTAGGGGAGGGGGCAGGGGGAAAAAGAGAGAATCCCAAACAGGCTTCACACCCAGCACGGAGTCTTATATGGGGCTCGAACCCATGACCCTGGGATCATGACCTGAGCCCAAATCAAGAGTCATACATTCAGCTGTTCAACTGACTGGCCACCCAGGTGCCTCCTAACACAATGTATTTTTAAAATAGACTTAGCTTTTATTAGAGTAATTTTATTTTTATTTTTATTTTTATTAAAAAAAATTTTTTTTCAACGTTTATTTATTTTTGGGACAGAGAGAGACAGAGCATGAACAGGGGAGGGGCAGAGAGAGAGAGGGAGACACAGAATCGGAAACAGGCTCCAGGCTCTGAGCCATCAGCCCAGAGCCCGACGCGGGGCTCGAGCTCACGGACCGCGAGATCGTGACCTGGCTGAAGTCGACGCTTAACCGACTGCGCCACCCAGGCGCCCCTAGAGTAATTTTAGATACACAAAAAAATTTGTGCAGATAGTACAGAAAGTTCCCATATACCCCAAATCTGGTTTTGCTTGTTACTAACATATATATTTATATGGTACATTTGTTACAAATAATGAACCAATACTGACACATTCTTATTAACTTTACTTGGGTTTTTTCCACTTCTTAAGTAATGTCTTTCTTCTGTTCTGGGATACCATCTGAGATACCACATTACATTTATTTGTCCTGTACCCTTAGGCTCCTCTTGACTATGACAGTTTCTCAGATTTTGCTTGTTTTTGATGATCTTGATGATTTTAAGTAGTACTGGTCAGTTATTTTCTGTGATTCCCCTCTATTGGAATTTCTCTGAGGTTTTTCTCATGATTACACTGGGGGTTATGGGTTTTTGGGAAGAAGTCCGCGGAGAAAAAGTGTCTTTTTTTTTTTTTTTTTTTTTTTTTTTTTATCATATCATATCTAGAATACATCCTATAGGGGTTCCTGGGTGGCTCAGTTGGTTGAGCATTTGACTTCAGCTTAGGTCATGATCTCATGGTTTGTGAGTTTGAGCCCTGCTCAAAGTGAGTACACTGACAGCTGCACCATCATCTCAGAGCCTGTTTCAGATCCTCTGTCTCCCTCTCTCTCTGCCTCTCTCTCTCTCTCTCTCTCAAAAATAAACTTAAAAAAAAAAGACTGCATCCTATAACATGCTTTATCACTATTCATGTTGAACCTTGACCACCTTACTGAGATAGTATTTGTCAGGTTTCTTTATTGTAAAATTGGCCTTTTTCCCCCTTTTCCATAATGTATTTTTTAAAATATTTCACCCATTTATTTAATTTAAAGTTTATTTATGTTGAGAGAGAGAGAGATTGAGCGAGCGCATGCACACACAGGGAAGGGGCAGAGAGAGGGAGCTAGAGAGAATCCCAAGCAGGCCCCACAGTTAGTGCGGAGCTGGATGCAGGGCTCAAAGTCATGAACCGTGAGATCATGACCTGAGCCAAAATCAAGAGTTGAGTGCTTAACTGACTGAGTCACCCACGAGCCCCTAAAGATTTTATTTTTAAGGAACTTCTATAGCCAAAGTGGGGCTTGGACTCATAACCCCAAGCTCCAGAGTTGCTCACTGTTGTGACTGAGCCAGCTAGGCACTCCTTCCGTACTATATTGTTTAAGAATCATGTCACCATGTGCAGCCCATGCTTGAACATCGAGACGTTATGCTCCTTCTCTTGAGGGAGAGTATCCATATAAATTACTTGGAAGTGTTGTGCATGTGGAAGATTTGTCTGTTCCTCCCATGCCATTTATTTATTCATTCAGTTGTTTATTTATATCAGTGTGGACTCATGGATATTCATCTTATTCTTTGTGTTATAATCATTACTAGTTAATTTTGTTGCTCATATTATTCCTGCTTTAGGCATTGGGAGCTCCTTCAGTTGGCTCCTGTGTCCCTTTCATATGTTCCCATCAATGTTGTTCTTTTTCTTTCTGCTTCCTTACTTTCTGGCACTACGGGATGCAGGCTTGTCTTGCATATCTCCTGCTTCAGTCATAGAAGCAGCCATTTCTGCAAGGAGCCCTTGTTCCCTTTATTGAAGAATGCCATTAGAAACAGGGTTGAAAATGTTTTTAATGTATTTTTCATCTCTAGAAGTTCCCTTTGGGTTCTTTTTATATTTCACGTTTGTTTTCTACTAACAATCATGTTTTTTTCTATATTCTTGAACAAATAGAATGTCTTTGTAACAACTGTTTTAGCTCATGTATTATGAGGTCTCTCCTACTCTGGCTGGTAGGAATATGCACTATATATACCATGTGTGGACTCTGGGAATTGTTGTGTCTCCGCTGTCCCAGTATTTCTTCTCCATGTCTTTGGAAGCTCTGTGGCATATGTGCACAGATTAGTAAACAGTCAAAACCCTGTGGGGACCCCTCCAGCGCTCTTTTTGTGCACCTCTCTTCTCCCTTTCTTGGCCACCTTGACTTCTGTTCTTTCCATCAGTGAGGTCATGGCTGTCTTTGGGTTCCCTCTACCTGATGCAGTTGGGAAACTGGCTTCAAGCAGTCAACCGAGACATTTCTGAACTCACTGTGCTTATTCCCAATCTCTCAAGGATTATAGTACTATGATGCCACTTGTCCAGTATTTCAAAGTCTTTTCTTCACGTGTTTTGTCTAATTTTCTTTTTGCTTTTTGTGACAGACTAAATCCAGCCCTTGTTACTCTATATTCACTGGGAGAGAAAGTCAATAAACTATTTTAAATATAAATACAAATTATGGGCACTTTCCATGTCATTAAATATTCTTGTGAAATATGATTTTAATTATTGCATGTATTTCCATCATACACCTGGTTCAACTGTTTTCTCATCTGGTCTTTAGCCTTTGAACTTTGGTTATGGTGTTTTTCATAAGCAAAAGTTCATATGGTAGACAAATATAACAGTCTTTACTTAATGGTTTCAGATTTTGCATTTGTGATTAGAAAGGCAAGATAAATATTTGCCTGTTCCTTTTATTCTGGTTAGTTTGTGATTTTATTTTTTACATTAAATTCATTAATCCATCTGGGATTCATTTTTATATATGATGTGAGGTAATGATCTATATTTATTTTCTCCAAAGTGATAAAAACATGAGAATATGGAAAGAAGCATTAAGTAGATAAAAACTGCACCCAATTCCTATTTCTCTCTCCTCCCCTTCTAGGACTCCAGTAACATGCATTTTAGATAATTTTTCCTATTCCCCATGTTTTTTTTGTGTGTATACATATAAATTTATATATATATATATATGTAATCTTTTATATGTATATTTGTAATTTTCTTTTTCTGTTCTTTGATCTGGCCTTTTTTTTTTTTTGGACTGATCTGTTTTCCATTTTACTAATCTTTAATTCTGTTCTATCTCATCAACTTTTGAACCCATCTATTCAATTATATATTTGTTGTTGCCTTTTTCCCCTCTACAATTATAGGAAAATTTGGTTCATTTTTTATGCATTTCAGTTCTCCAGTGAATTCTTCATCTTACTGTCTATTTTTTTGAACATTACTCATCAGTTATAAAGGAGAAATCTTGACAACTCAAAAATCTGGTTCACCAAAAAGAAAATTATATATGCAAATATATATATTTGTCTCTCCTTAACTGTGGTCATTTGGTCTTATTTATTGGCATTCTTGGTGATTTGGGATTAAATTCTGGACATTTTACATTAAAAGTATAGAAGCTCCAGATTAATTCCTTCAAAGTGGATTTGATTTTCTAATAGCAGTAAAATTGATCTAGGAAGATCACCTTTATCCAATTAGGTACTGAAACTATTTGAGGCTTTGTTGCAGGTTTTGTGAAGACTATTTCCTGTTGCCCTCACTTACAGGGCATAGCCCTGCAGGGTTTGAACTGAACGCTTATAGTGCTTCCAGGGTCCCTCCTCTCTTGGCCACTCCTGAGCTCTTTATTCTGGTCTCCTGAATCCTACATGATCCGGCTCTGCCTTGCCCCTCTGCCATGTCTTACACATGTCTCCCTTTCTACCCTTTAGGGTCTAATCTTTTGTTGTTGTTGTTGCTTAAGCATGCAAGCTTATGTCTGCCTTAGATTTGTTGTAAAAACTCTCTGTTCTGCCCAGCATGCTTTTCATCAAGACTGCCTGCTTCCCACTCAGTCAAGTCCCAGGTTAAATGTCACATCTGTAGAGCACTCCCACCCCTCAGCATTTTCTAGCTCATCAACCTTTTTACTTTCTGCAGGGCATTTAAAATCATGTGATTTTTTCCTGTTTGTTGTTTTTGTACTTTTCTGTATCTCCACTGAAGTAGAAGGTAAACTCCACCAAAACAGGGACTTTATCTTTATTGTTTGCTACTTTATTCCTATCACCTAGAACTGTCCTGTTCAATACGGTAGCTACTTGCCACATAGCTTTTGAGCACTTAAAATGCGGCTAGCTCTTTTAAGAGATGTAAGGATAAAATATATACCAGGTTTTGGAGACTTAATATACATAAAGATACTGTAAAATATATTAATTGTTTTTATACTGACTGTTGAAATGATCAAATCTGGGATATATTAGGTTAAATGTCTTGTTGAAATTAACTTTGCCTATTTATTTTTTTACTATTTTTTTAATGTTTATTTTTGAGAGAGGGAGAGAGACAGAGCATGAGCTGGGGAAGGGCAGAGAGAGAGGGAGACACGGAATCTGAAGCAGGCTCTAGGCTCTGAGCTGTCAGCTCAGAGCCCGATGCGGGGCTCGAAACCACAAACTGTGAGATCATGACATGAGCCGAAGTCGGACGCTTAGCCGACGGAGCCGCCCAGGAGCCCCTTTTTTACTGTGTTTAATGAGGTGAGTACAGAATTTAAAATATATATGTGGCATACATTTCTGATTGGCATTCATTTCTGTTGGACAAAATTGACCTATGATAGTCACTAGCCAGGGAAGAATCATACTTTTTATTTAGCCTTTTCCCTATTTTCTTAATACCACAAATAGAAAAAATACAATATTTTCTTGTTGGTCCAAATTTTTGAAATGTTATTTAAAAATGATGACTATTGAGGATATAGGTTTGTTTTTACTACTTTAAAAGGTCTTAAACTTTAATGTTTTTATTTGGTTATTTGTTTAATTTTTTTTCAATAATTATTTAGTTTTTCTGTATTTTTCCTATTTTATTTTATTTTTTTTAATGTTTATTTTTGAAAGAGACAGAGTGCACATGAGCTGGGGAGGGACGGAGAGAGAGGGGGACAGAGGATCTGAAGCGGGCTCTGAGCTGTCAGTCTAGAGCCTGCCATGGGGCTTAGCCCCATGAACTGTGAGATCGGCACCTGAGCCGAAGTCACATGCTTAACAGACAGCCCCCCAGGCACCCCTGTGTTTTTCCTACTTTAGAGTATAACCCTCACTTTTTTCAATGCAAACTTCTCTTCTAACATCCTTTCTAAATGTTATTAACCTTCTATGTGTTATATAAAACAAAAACACGTTAAAACAAAGGTGTTTGGACATTTACATCTTAATAAGAACAGCGAGGCATTAAGTGAAGATGAAATTCTACCAAAAGTGTTTGAAAATTTGTGACATATATTTTGAATGGCCAGAGGTCATTTGATCTTTTATTTTGTTGAAACTGTTGGCGTTGGCCTTTTAGACAGTATACTAGTAGGCTAAGACCCCTAAAATATTTCTTGGACAAGAAGACATGAAGGGTGATAAAAATGGATGGAGAATTCTTAAATAAGATACAATGTAATAACTCTTTTATGAGACTGTTTCTTTTAGGATATGAACCTGTTTTTGGATTGTCTTTAGTGGACTGTTTCTTGATTGTGGTTGATAACTCTTGTGAAATCACTGATTAAAACCAAGCAGCTTTTAATTCTGGAAACATGACTCAGCAGACATATATAGAAACAGTTATACTTGCAAACATCCACATGAATGGAGAGATGCATACATGAAAATTAAGGTATGTTTTTAGAAGGCAGTTTAAATACCTCACAGTTTAGGGAAAGGCCATGGAACATATGAGCTGTGATTTAATTTTTTTAGGAAATGGAAAATAATGGCAAATCACACCCATCAAGTTCCAATAACTCAAAACACTTAGTCTACAAGGGACTAAAACAAGACCTTTTATTCTTGGAATGATATTTAGTTACTCTGGTCTTGTAAGAACAACTAAACTTTTCCTTCTGATCTTCTCTCTAATGAGAAAGTGGTATCTGGGTTTAGACTAATTTGGTTTTGAATGTCTGTTTGGTCATATGCTGCGTGGCAGTTACATGACTTTTTCTACTTGGGGAAAGGATGAAATAATCACAAATTGTAAAATTTGGTGGTTCATAGATAATTATTACTATGGCCGCTAAATATTTCAAAAGTATAAATATTGTGCAAAGTATTTATTCATGGGAACTTCATGTAAGTAAAAATGGGGCTTGGGGATTGAGTAAGAAAATATTTTCTCACTATTTTTAAGGTCCTAGTTTGTTCCACAAAATGAAATTAGGAAGATTAAAAAAAACAACATCTATTTAAAAACATTGTAGAAGTTTAATCTTTTAAAGGAGGCCTAAATCTTGAGTAAGGCAGGAGTTGGGCTGGTTCTGATTTCAATTGGGAAAATATAGCTCAATTACAAAAAAACCTCAAAGGAAGGTGTGAAATAATTGGAAGTTTGAAATAACAAATCAAGGAGACTGTGCAAAAAGTTAGTCTTTAGCAAGACCACAAATTATCAAGGTATCAAAATATCTGTTCAGGGCTTGAAAACTCTATTTAAGATGAAAATAACTCGAAGGCAAAGCCTATAGAGCAAGGAAAAGTTTGAAGCTTGAAAACTAATTGCCTTCAATTCATGGGTTAGAAGCCTGGCTAGCCAAACACATTCACTGGCCAACAGCTCAACTTTCCTAATGAGAAACAAAACCTTCTCTTCTTGAGATTACCTCTATAAACTATGTAGGTTAAACATGGACAGGCATTGCTATTTTTATGTTGAAGAGATAGATTTTAGTGTTTCTAAGCAAAGATGTGGGACCTTAAGACCAACCTGCGTAATTTTAGGGTTCTGGGAATTTTTAGAATTTACAGAGATAATTGAAGGAAAATTTTTTTGTCATTGTTTTGAGTTTATCATGAATAACCACTCTCATTTCTTTAGTGTATGATGTCTTGCCATATATGTAGGGGACATTCTTCATAATCTGTGTTTAAAAATCAGTAAGCCTTTGGGGCACCTGGGTGGCTCAGTAGGTTGAGTGTCCGACTCCTTTTTTTTTTTGTTTTGTTTTTTTAAAGTTTTATTTGTTTACTTTTGAGAACAAGAGAATGTGAGCAGGGGAGGAGGCAGGCAGAAGATTTGAAACCCCTGTGCTGAGAGCAGAGAGCCTGACGTGGGGCTAGAACTCACAAACTGTGACATCATGACCTGAGCCAAAGTTGGAGACTTAACTGACGGAGCCACCCAGGCATCTCTACTGTCTGACTCTTGATTTACGCTCAGGTCATGATCCCAGGGTCATGGGATTGATCCCTGCGTTGGGCTCCATGCTGAGTGTGGAGCCTGCTTAAGATTCTCTCTCTCTCTCTCTCTCCCTCCCTCCCTCCCTCCCTCCCTCCCTCCCTCCCTCCCTCTTCCCTTCTCCCCTACTCTGTCTCTCTCTCAAATAAAAATAAATAAATAAAACTTAAAAAGAAATAAACATCAGTAAGCCCTTATTTATAGATTATCCTCCACAAAATTTCTGAAGGGTCAGCACAAAGCAAAGGCTCTTATGAAAGACTTTCTTCTCAACTGCCCAGTACACTGTCTGTGAGAATGTGCTTGGCTGCAAATAACAGTAAACCCTACCAAGGGTGGCTCTGTTCTTATCATATAGCAAGAAAGTGGGGCTGATCCATGGATTCACCAAATCACTAAGAACCCGCACATGGTCTTTCTTTTTGCTCCACTGTATTAAACATCCTTCATTTTGCCTCTTGGTCGTAACATTGCTTCTGAAGATACAGGTGAAGGGAAAGAGGGCAAGTTGGTCAGCTCCATTTATTAGTTCTTCATGAGCTTTTCCGTAAGTCCCTTTCCAATGGCCCCCTTATATTTCTTTGAGCATGCTGGGTCACATGGCCACCCCAGCTGCAAGGGAAGTAGTAAATTAGGAATAACATTAAAGAGCTGGCTTAGGCCAAAATGTCTGACTTTGGGCACTTGCCATCCAGACTAAAATCAGGATGTGTTAGCAAGAAAGAAGGAGACAATGAATACTTGGCAGAAAAATACACATCACTTGAAATAACTTTTGAGCCACTGTGAAGTATTCCTGAAAATGGTATGTGTTATGTGATGTTAATCCTACTGTCTTTGAAGCTACCTTTTGTAATTCCATTACAAAATTGATGTTTCAAATATAATGGTAAAATGATATCTTAACTAAGTCATTGAAAAGCTGAGATGGATAAAAAAGAAAAATCTTCACAGTAAGATTTATAACTCTCAGGTCTTTTATTGTATATAATTGCTTTAATATGTAGACATTTGATAAAAACTGTCAGGCCAAAAACCGTAGGATGGCCTTTCACAAGAGAAATACATTAAGAAACTGTCATCTCATCTCATCTTACATAATCTCCTTGTTTCAAGCAAACCATATTTTTAAAAAAATTTTAATGTTTATTTATTTTGAGAGAGAGAAAGAGTGCAAGCAGGGGAGGGGCAGAGAGAGGGAGAGAGAGAATCCCAAGCAGGCTCCACGCTGTCAGCACACAGACCAATGTGGGGCTCCATCCTGCGAACTGTGAGATCATGACCTGAGCCAAAATCAAGAGCTGGACGCTCAGCCAACTGAGCCACCCAGGTGCCCTCAAGTGAACCATCTTGATGTTTCCATGTTTACAAATGGTGATAAAGAAAGTGACATTGTTTTTTTTTCCTTTTTCCAAATCACTAAAAGCCAAATAGGACTATACCTGGGGTTCATGTACTTAGAACCAGCCTTCCACAAATATCACTAAGAAAACTGATGTCAGCATCTCAGAACATGCTCCTATTTTCATAATCACTGCTCTTTTCCCACATTTTAATGATGAAGTTTTCTCTCTGTTCTTGGTATTCACTGCACTTTTACTAAAAAGTCCCCATATTACAAGTGGTTATATAGCAGACTTACAATTACCTAAAAACGTGTTGCATCCCACCCCACCATAAAGCAGTGTGTCTCCTTCTGCTTAACAGGCCATAGAGGATAGATAATCCAGAGATCACTGAAATAATATAGTCATAACCTACTATGTCCCATTTTTAGGACTGGATCATGAGGCACAAAGATGAATACATACTACAACACAGTACTACAAGGAAAGGCATGGATAGATTCAGAACAAGGCAGGATGGTAGCACTCTGGAATTGGTTATTCATTCTGGTTGGTTTGGTAAAATGTTGCACAGAGAGCACAAACTTGAACTGATTTTGAAAGATGAATATAAGTGTGTTAGATGGACATAAGAGTTAAGAATTAAATTTGCAGGTAGAGAGAAGTATGAACATGAAGATGTTGTATTACGTAGTGAAATTAGAGAATGTTAAGTACCCTGTAATGGCTGAAACTCAGGCTGTACAAAAAGAGTTGTTTGTTAGATGAATATGGAGAAGTAGAATAAAGACAGACTATGAAGAACAGTGGTCATCATATTAATGGACTTTACCCTGTAGAGTTTTCTCTAGAGTCTTAACACGTTGTGAAGAGCAAGGGATAGAACCAAGAGCTCTTGGATAGAACCCAGATACGTCAGCCATCTAAGAGTGAGACAGATTCAGGCCCTGAGCTAAGACAATAACCTGGTGATGGAGTAGAAGAGTGGTATAAGGAAAAATAGGAAGTTAAAATCGACCGTTTTGAAGGCTGATGGAATGGGGGATATGGAGGAATTCTTTCTCTTTTCTGGTTTCAGTGCCTAGAACCTGATATTTTGCTGCCAGAATAATCACCTTGTTTCTATGCTATATTAGTATGTGTGTGTGTGTGGGGGGGGGGGTATTTATTTAGTTATTAATTATGGGAATTGGCTCACATCTCATGTGGTTATGGAGGCCAAGAAGTCCCACAGCCTGCTATCTGCAAGCTGGAGAACCAGGTAAGCCTGAGACGTAATTCAATGCAAGTCCAAAGAAATGAGGACCAAAAGCTGCTCATATTGGTCTCAGAGTCTGAAGGCCCCCAAACCAGAAACTCTGAAGGCCCCCAAACCAGAAATTCTGATATCTGAGAGCTCAAAAAGAGAGAATTCACCCCTCCTTCACCTCTTCTAGTCAGGTCCTCAGTGAATTGGATGCTGCCCACCTACTGTGCTGAGGATGGATCTTCTTTATTCAGTCTACTGAATCAAATGCTAGTCTCTTCCAGAAAACCCTCCCAGACACTCCCTGAAATAGCCTTTTACTAGCTATCTGGGCATCTCTTAACCCTGGGCCAAGTTGACGTGTAAAATTAACCATCACACGTGCTTTTTTTTTTTTTTTTTTTCCTTAAGTGAAGTCACACTTTATGTGACTTTAAAACTGTATATAGATTTTAAGGATGGGTCCATTGTCACTGTTTCCATGACACTTTATTTCTACCACTTGGAATTACCTTCTCCCTTCTACATGCCAGAGATATTTCTTGAGTTTTATAGTAACGTGTATCATGGTCTCCCATGTGTTTTAGATATCTCCTGTCCCTGCAGTGTAAGTGTTCTTCTATGTTCTAATCTGTCTAAATTCTGCCAGGAAGAACCGTTGTGGAACAAAAACTTGCTTTCTTCATCTGTGAGTCTTTCACAGCCCTTAGAAGAATAAACTGCACACAGAAAATACTCAAGGATTTTATTAGATGAATGAGTACATTCCTGTTAGAATTCATCAACTTGAAAGTTTTAATTAGACAATTCAAAATGTCTGGGGAAAGATTTAAACACAACTGGTTTTATAAAATAAGATGTATGTATATAATACGACTATTTATTAATTCTAATATAGAGGCCTGATAGTCAAATATTAAAAAAAAATCTGCAGTGAAAAGGAAGAATAACTTCCTAACAAAATTTATTTTTATTTATTTACTACTTCAGCTGTTTTCTGACACATGAGATTCCAAAATAGGTACAAGGGAGTGGAGGAAAGAAAACCACCTGGCCTGTGCTCAAATGTCAAGTTGTCTTAAATGCAAATGAGCAAGGACACAACCTCTCCTGGCCTTGTGAGGGGTGATGGAAGCCCTTGCCCCTCTTATATTGTCATGCAACCTAATATGAATCCTCAGACCCAAAGCAGAGCAGAAAAATTTCCAGCCTTAATAGAAATTGTACTGTGGGTTAGTCAGTACAAAAAGAAAACAAATAGAATTTTGTTCACTGGTTACCATCTGTACGCAAAAGGTACTCTGTGTAATGAAAAGAAAACTGGGGGGGGAAGGATCATTCAATAAATGGTATCAGGAATACCATGGAGGGTGGGCCATGGATCACACCAGACTTACCCCAAAATATATGCAGAGAGGTAAAAATCCTAATGTAAAGAGGTGTAATATCTGCATATGTTAGATCAGTCATCTTAGAATGAAAAGTCTTTTCAAATGTCATATAAATTCCATAAAATTTGAAAGTATAAAAAGTCAACAATTTGGTTACATACTTTCTTTTTCTTAAAGCTTGCCAACCCTAGCAGTACAAAGTTAGGCCTTTATTTGTTATTTTTTGAGTAGGCTCGATGCCCAATGTGGGGTTTGAACTCACAACCCCAGGATCGAAGGTCACAGACTCTACCAACTGAGCCAGACCGGCACCTCTGGTTACATAAAGTTTTAACAAATTCTTATAAAAATACTATAAACAAAGTCAAAAGTCAAGTAATAAATTGAGGAGATAGATTTGTAAGGCATGTATGTCAGAGGCAAAGGTTTAATTTCCCTAATACCATTTATGTCTTCTATAAGTCAATAAGAAAACAGATATTTTTATTTTCCTTTATGTGCATTATCAGTTAATATCCTTCCTATGTTTTATTAGGTTGTTTTTCTTTTGTAAGTAGTTATTTGACAGATATGCCTGGACATATGGATACCGGCATATAATATATAATGGCAAAATGTTGGAAATAATTGAAATAGCTATAATTAGGGGACTAGCTAAAGAAATTATGAAGCATCCAAATAAAAAATACTACTGAGTTAGGCAGGCCATTCTAATTGGTATAAAATGATATTTATGATACAGTAAGTGAAAAAGCTACAGGTGTGTGTGTGTGTGTGTGTGTGTGTGTGTGTGTGTGTGTGTAGTATTTGTAGTATACTCCATTTGTATAAAAATTCTTTTTCAATTACCCAACAAAAAGAATGAAATCTTGCCACTTGGAATGACATGGATGAAGCTAGAATGTATTATGCCAAGGGAAATAAGTCAATCAGAGAAAAACAAATACCATATGATTTCACTCATAGGTGGAATTTAAGAAACAAAACAGATGAACAACATATGGGAAGGCAGGATGGGTAGAAAAGAGAAGGAAATAAACCCTGAGAAACTCTTAATGATAGAAAACAAACTGAGGGTTGATGGCAGGAGGTGGGTGGGGGGATGGGCTAGATGGGTAATGGGTATTAGGGAAGGCACTTGTTATGATGAGCACTGGGTGTTATATGTAGGTGATGAATCACTGAGTTCTACTCCTGAAACCAATATTGCACTGTATGTTAACTAATTCAAATTTAAATAAAAAATACTTATTCATATTTGCTTGTATACCTACAAAGAAAACCCCAGAAGAAAAATGGTAATCACTACCTTTGGGTAAGGGAAGTAGATGCATAGGGACTGCCTGGGAGGAAGACAGTTGAGTTAGACTGTACCCATAATCCAGCACTTTAGTAATTTTGCAGCTAAGCACATGAGTGTTCACATTAAGTGAAAAAGGTAAAGCTATGAATAACATACCCACATTAGGCTAGGTTTTAACAACTAATGAGTTTGTCACAAATTTACAATGTAATTTAGTATTTCAGAAATGAAATTTGATTTTGGAGTGAAATTGTATTATTTGAATTTGGACCATGTGAAAATGTTATTCATTTGAAAAATAATACTACAGTTAAGCTTCCGGAAGAGCAGGACTGGTACACTTGTGATCACTTAGTCAGCCTATGTTGGGTGAGTGCCTCCTGAAACCAAGTCAAAGCCTGGCTCCATGCTCTCTGAGTTGTGTGTCTCAAAAACATGAACAATGTAGCTGATGCTTGGTTTAGGACCTTTGTGAATGAGGAAAAAACGCTGCCAAACAGTTGTTTGTGGGATTTACTAGGCTAACAAATAAGCAAAACCTAGCATTGTAGGGCCTCAGGAAATACAATCTGAAAGTGAAGCAATGAAAATAATGTTTATTGGTTGTTAATAATTAAGTTATTGAGCCAGAGCTTAGCTAGGAATTTTTCTACACTGTTCAGTGAAGAGGTATGTTGAAATCAAGGATTGTTAAGAACGGATGATGAGAAACCAGAGTATTTTACCTTGGCACCAGGGACAACTTAAATCATGAGATGATGCTCTGTTCACCCCTTGAGAACTGATAGCACCAACAAAAGACATTCCCCATTTGAAATAAAAAATTTTATTTTATTTTATTTTATTTTATTTTATTTTATTTTATTTTATTTTATTTTATTTT
>NW_024412437.1:7370223-7424590 GCF_014898765.1 Herpailurus yagouaroundi | reverse complement strand
ATTTTATTTTATTTTATTTTATTTTATTTTATTTTATTTTATTTTATGAAAATATATAATACTTACTTTACTTTGACCCTGTATTTTTTTTTTTTTAATTCTTAATGTTTATTCATTTTTGAGAGAGAGACAGAGCACGAGCAGAAGAGGAACAGAAAGAGAGGAAGACACAGAATCCAAAGCAGGCTCTAGGCTCTGAGCTGTCAGCATAGAGCCCAACACAGGGCTTGAACCCACGGAACTGTGAGATCATGACCTGAGCCGAAGTTGGACGTTTAATTGACTAAGCCACCCAGGTGCCCCTACTTTGACCATGTATTAATAATAATTTTAAAAATAACTCGGTCTGGAATCAGGCGATTTGCTGTCTGTGTAACCTTGAGCAATGTACTTAGTGTCTCAAGGCCTCAGTTTTCTGATTTGCAAATTGATGACAGTACTAAGACCTAGCTTAGTGTTATTCCAAAGATTGAATGAATTAATGCATATAAAAAGCTCTTAGTGCCATGCCTGCCACATAGGGCAAGCTATACAAGCCTTACCTGTTACTATCAGAGTGATCAGTAGCAAAACCTTGAAACTAAAAGCCTGTGGGGTTTGTCTTCATGGGCAGGAAGAAGGTACTGGAGGGATGGAGTTCCAGACCACAGACACGCTGAGAGAGTAGGAGGAAGATGCCCACAAAGAAAGAGAATGGAGAGGGATGGATGGGGGGAGGGGAGAGACACAAGAGGCCCCTGTCACTGCCTGTTTGGAAGAAAACTGGGCTGATCATAGTCTGAGAGCTGAAATAGAAGTTTTTAATTTTTACAAATATAGTATGGTGCATTTCCTGAATATTAGCATCACACACTCAGAGGGGTCTTTGACTATAATCAAACAGATCAATAATTCTATTGGGAAACATGAATATTCATATTAAGTAAAATGCATAAGCTGTTAATCACTTTATACCCATGTAGGCCATATTTTGTCAACCAACAAGTTTATTACAAACTTACAAAATAATTTTAGTATTTCAGAAATAAAATTAGATTTTGGAATGAAATTGGATTTTAGAATTATATATAAGATGGTAGAAGGGGCTAAGTTGATAGTAATTTTGTTTTAATTGAACAGTAAAATACTAAACATAAAGAATGTATTCAGTAGAGAGGATGTGGTTAAGTTAGCATGGATGGATTCTAGAGAAAGTGATTCTTGAGACTATTTTGTCTCTAAATAACTATTTATTATAGTACCTATATGTTGCCCACCATAATGAATCATAGCATAGCTCTGTGATTAGAAGAAAGCAACATGACTCTCCCAAAGGCTTGTTAGATGAAGTGGCTTATCCAATAATAAGCCCAACCAAGGGATAATTTCAAAGGTTCTGTTAGATCTTTATGTAACTTGGAATAGAGATTTTCAAAGGAAAATGGCTAAATAAAGGCCCGATTCTTGTTACCAGTGAAAGGGCACAATTTAAAAGGGAGAAATGAGGGAAAGGGACCAATCCTTTCACTCAACAAATATTTATTGAATGTCTGTTCTATGCCAGGCATTGATCTGTGTTGTGGGATTAAATGTTACACACAGGGACCTTGCCTTAAGAAGCCTAATGAAAAATAAAGACGGTAATTTCAGATACTCTAAGTGCTCTGATAATAAAGTGGAGTAAGGTGATGGGTAGTTATTGCCTATTTAGGTGAGGTGATCAAGGAAGGAATGCTCTCTGACAAAGTGCCATTTGAGCCCAGACTTGATTTATTGAGGGAAACAGTCATGTGAAGACCTAGGAAGAATGTTCCAAACAGAATGTACAGAAAGTTCCAAAGACTTGAGGCAGGAACAAACACATTGGCCTGTTTGAGAAAGCCACAAAACACCCATGTCAGCTGCAATGGAAAGGCAGGAGAAGAATGAAAAGAAATGAGATTGGTCATTCATGGCCTTAGTGACTAGCATAGTGCATTTGGGTATTATTCTGCATAGTATGGAAGATTTTGGAGCACCTTCAGAAAGGGAGTGACCTGATCTGATTCATGTTCTTCAAATATAAGGTTGGCTTTTTGTGGAGAAAAGACTGTCAATGGGAAGTAAGTTGGAGGTTTTTGTGGTGGTGCAGTTTAAGGAATTTAAGGAAACGTGGCTCATTGGTAAGAGAGTAAGAGAGGAATGGCAGTTAATGTGCAGATCTTTGCCTTAATCAGATTGGGTGGTCGTGCACTATTGATGCACTAATGAAGCACTACTGATGGGATTGATTGGGGAAAGACCATATTTGGAGGGCAAAGATCATAATTTGGGGCCAGGTTAATAATGTAAGAAACTTACTGAATGCATATGGCATGTCCAGGTATTGATGCTAATTGCAAAGGACATATAGCTCAGTCCTGGGAATATGGGTGTGGAAGTCATAGCTTATAGATGGTATTTAAGACACAGGACAGTGTAAAATCATCTCATTTGAGAGAATGTACAGAAAAAATAAAACAACTGAAGACAAATTTGGGTTGAGAAGGAAGAGGAGTAAGTAAAGGAGAGGAATAAGTAAAGGAGAATACAGATGAAATAGAAATCCAGTTGTCATGGAAGTCAAAAGTGAGACTGTTCCACTCTACCAAATCATTTTGAGTGGTAGAGTAAAATGAAGACAGAGAGTTGGCCACTGGCTTTGGCAACATGAAACTTACTCTTGACCACACAAAGAACTATTTTAGTGGAGTGATAGCGATATAAGTTTGATTACAGTTGATTGAGAAAAAGAACAAAATATGAAGTGGTGAAGATGACACAAATACAGCAACTTGATGGTTGTTTTTTTTTTTTTTTTTTTTTTTTTTCTGAAAATAAGTGGAGGGATAGAGCTGTGGCTTGATAAATACACATAAAATAGTGAAGTCCTAAGTCCATTGTGAAAATGCCTTTTAAATTATGAAGTAAAAAAACCCACATTTTTTTCTTAACATGCTTGCTTGTAAGATGTATTTGTAGACATGTGCTTATTCATGTATATGGATGCTTCAGCTCACATTTCTTAGAAATAATAAGAAAGTGCATCTGAAATTCACTATCATGGGATGATTTTGAAGGGATTTGGCCTGCAGTTCCTATGCACTTATAGATTGCTACACTAGATTTGGAATGTCAGATTCCCTTGAATACTTAACTGCTTTCAAGACCTTAAAAAAACAAAGGCCAACACATCTTTTCCCTTCTCTGTTTGACCTTTCTCCATGATACCAATTCAAAAATTACTCTTGGTTTCTGTTCCAGCCAAATAGCTTAACTTGAGTACAAATGGTTTTAAGGATATGTTGGGGGGTGGATTGTGGGAGAAAACCAGCTTATGTGCATAAGGGGCTGAAACTTTTGAAAGGTGGTCGCAGAGCCCTACCACAGACTTTAGAAATAATTTTTTTTTCACAGAAATGCTCAGGCCCTGTGAATAGGTATGCAAGTTTGGGAAGTAGGGCTATACCCCTGTAAAATATGTGACTTCTTGGTTCTATCTCGCTTATAGTATAGAAAAAATATTTTTTATAGGATAGCAGGAGGAATTAACCTAAATTACAGTTCCTATTTATTGCAGCCATTAGAGTTGGTCACACCTCATGTGACTCGTGTCATTGTAGTAGTAAAGACAATGAAGTTCTAGGGCAGTGAACAGGACCACATCTTTTCTTCTTTTATCCTTCCATAATGGCCAGATCAAGAAAGACTAGTCAGTGAAAAGGCTAGTCATCAGAAACACATTTGTTAGCATAGAGGAAAAAGGGAATGTGAAGAACACATTTTACTGGTGAGCAAATCCTACATGGATGACAGAAGACTGACTGTGAGGCAGTACCCCCTCCCTCCCACTTCCCAGATAGAATAAAGAGAAGGTGGCAATTTAAGACCCTAGAATTTTATCAGTGATTACTATGAGTCAGTGAGCAGCAAGGTCAGGTGACCTTTGTATTCTCTGGGGGCATGTTGACTTAGATTTGGTTCTAGGACTTTCTTGCTCATCAAACACTTACCATTCACCACAACAATGATGGATCATGTTCAGAGTTCGTAGTGTTGCCTGTGCTCAAGTTGAACGTGCAAGTGTGGGAGACTTTATGCTATTCCCCACCCACAATTGTCAGTTCACTTCTAATGGTCTTATACTTTAGAAGAGATAGCAGAAAACCTAGCCCTGGAGAACACTGGGTCTCATAGGCAATGCTGATGCATAGATTGCACTGCATGGCTTTTCATGGTTAAATACCACCTTTGTTGACACTTGACTTAAGTGTGATTATCCCCAGTTGAAAATTTGAGAACCAGAACATTTAGGAGTGGATTGGTGTTGCATGTTGCTGAGAACCCTGTGAAAGTCTTCACTGTGAAGGGCTGGCACACAACACCTGAAATGTATAATAACTCCAGGAGTGAGCTCGGATGCACTCCTTGTATGTGGGGTTGTCTAACCACTGAATGATTGATGAAGGGCCTTAGTGGATAAGAATGTTGATTCACTGAAATGTGTAAAAATGTACATTTCCTTTTTTTCAGTATAAACTACCAAGGTATGGTCAATGTATTTAAAAGGCTGGTAATGTGACTCTTTGTTAGTGTTACTCTGTGTTTTATTTCCCTTTGCTTTCCTGGAACAACTAACTCTAATGAAACCTGACATCTTAGTGCTAAAATATGTTGACTCTCTCACTCTGCCCTTATTGTGCATTGAAAATGTGTATAAACTCTTTGCTAAATCACCGGTCTTAAAGTGTTTAGAGCTTCTTGGGTTTCTCAGAGGTGATCATGGGCCCCAGCCTATTTGTTTTCTTGTTGAAACGTGGGGCAACCAGACATGAATGAAGGTGAGCAAAATTGGAATCAATAGCCAGTCTTTGCAGTGGGTGGTGTGGTGTGTACCGCCTTCAGGACCTTCAGGACCTACTAATCTCCCCAGCTGATGTTGATTGCTGCTGGACCCTGGCTGAGTTCTCCCAGAAAGTTGGGGTCAGAAGAAGATAATTGCCTTGCCCAATGTCATAGCCCAAGGGCAGCCCACATCTAATAAAACATCAATAGGGCAGTGGTATAAAGGGCTGGCCATCTTGCTTTACTTTGGAACAACCCTGAAGGGACTTCCTGGCTTCAGAGCTCTCTCTGAGCCCAGCTAATACCTTTTTTTTTTTTTTTTGCAATGCATGTCTGTTCAGTGTGTCCATTTGCCCATAGGAGTGGGCAGTGATCCCAAGAACTCCTCAGTAAACTTAAGGCATGCAAACATTTTAGAGTGTTTAGAAGGTGAGCAAGCTATTTCTGACACTGTCGAAAGTGTGGAATCCAATTCTAAATGGGAAAGACCGCTTTAGCAGGTCATGATGCAAGTGTCTCTGCTTTCTCTTTCTTTCTTTTGTAAACAGCCAGATGAACAATGTGATATGGGAGTTGCAAAGAAGCTTAGAGGAACTAGCTGTAATGAGGATTCAGTGAACTTGCTCGGACTCCATTTCTGTCATTTGGTCCCAATCTTTACTTGCTGATAGTTGTTTACAGCAGGATGATACACGTAGGGCAGTGTTTCTCAAACACACAGTGTTAAAAATTCAGATTCCAAGACCCTCCTCACTGGTTAGAATCTTTAGGGGGGAGGATTTTGTGATCTGTATTTAAAACTCATTCCAGGAGATACTTATATTTAGGCAATATTGGGAAAACATGACCAAATGTTTATCAAAAGCTGCTATTGAGAGAAACTATTTTTATAGGAATAACAGTGACAGATTATCTGTAAAGAGCTACATTTTGTTACCAGCTGCCTTATTCACGGGCTCTGAGGCCTAAATAACTACCTCTTCTGCCCTCATATTAGTTACCAAGAAAACCACACTAATGAAAATAGTAAACAAATTCGATGTTCTGTTTTTCAAAGCACCATTTGTTCATGATGGAAATTAATGCACCCTGGTGATAGAGGAAAAGAATCCTTTGGAGACTGGAAATGCTGATTACTTAATGCCTTCTTTTTGTGTGCAGGATTTGGGATAGATGATGATAAAGTAACTTTAGTCCCTGTCTGTGTAGACTGAATCTGGGGTTTGATGTGTGCAGATAGGCATCGTGAGCCCTTCCTTCTCAGTATTTCCTGAAGTTCCCATATTTCTTCCATATGCCTGGTGCTCTTCCTTACTTTGTTTTTTATGTTACAAAGGCATGGACACATGCTGGTAAATGTAGTGTATCTGTAGCCATATGGGAAGCTAATTCATGCTGCAGAACATTGTGATATCTTAAAATTTGTGACCTATCAGGATAAATTATTTTGATGCTGTTGCAATGATGTGAGGTCAGAAGTATCTTTTATTTTTCATTTCTTTAAACTATAATAAGCTTTCTGATGTAACAAGTTACCTTTCATTACAAGCATAAAAATAAAGTCATTCATGTCATTTTTGTTGGCTCTGCTAGGAAGTTAGCAATTTTAGACTCAAAAATTAGATTTAGTTACTCTTTCATGAGAGTATTGGGGATATCAGCATTTCACCACTTTTAAATAGTGATAACCAAGAAGTCTGCAGAAAATAAGCTTTATTGCATCTATGGTAATGAAGCTTGCTGTTCCAAGGCTCTAACAATTCCTTTGGGTGTCCCAAAGAGTCAGAGCCAAAATAGCCGAAAGTGTGTCTTTTTGACAGTCTAAAGACTTCATAGACGTTGATTTCCTATCCTTTTGACACTTGTGTGGGGTTGGCATTTCCTCCATAAATGTAGTTGGTTTCCCTTAGGATCATTCAGTGGGTTTCTTTGACAAATTTACAGCCCTGAATGGATTTGTGATCCTAAGATAAAAATCTTTGACAAATTTCTTTTTGTTTTCTTCCTCCTGACTTTGAAATTGTGCTTTGCTAATTAAAAGTTTCAGTCTGATTACCATGGCTTTGTTATTAAATTAAAGAAAATTTTTACTGAAAAAATTCAATAGCTATGTTGTGTGTTTTGCCTGGAAAAAATATACATGTTATTGCTTAGAACTTCAGATGTAATGGACAATTTCACCGAGTATTTAAATATTTGGGCTACTTCACATTTTTTTTCTCTTTTTACAAGGTGATTTGTTTTTAAAACCTGGATAAAAATACTTGTATTTCCATAGATTGTGGCAATACATAGACACACATAAATATAGACATAGTTAAACAGTATATAGACATACATCAGCATGAACAATAAGATGCCTCAGTCAAAGTTTGCTGTGTATTTCAACCTGTATTTATGGTCAGCAGACCTTTGGCAATAGAGAAAAATATAAAACATTGAACATTTCATAACTTGTTGTTGAGAAACCAGTAATCAAGCAACTTTTCCTTACTTTTCACAGTACCAAAAGCAAACAGCAACAACAGAAACTAAAACAAAATGTTTGGATTATTTTACCCTTTTGGATGATCTTGAGGCTGTATTGAAAGTAGAGAAGAGGTGGGTCAAGGTGAATGAAATTTCAGTTGAGAATCTAACTGGGATTTGGTAATTAATGGGACTCACTGAAACATAAAGTTTCTAAAGGCAAGAAACTTACTTGTGCTAAATGGTCAGAGTACAATAATAGACAAAAGAGAGTAGGTAGTCACTTTTTTCAGTAAACAAGTGAATGAAAAATAAGAAATGAAGGAGATAGTTTTATCTGAAGTTTCTTGATTGGGATGTTGAATGGTAATCTCCAAACCTGAGAAGTCCAATATGGTAACCACATGTGGCTATTTAAATTTAAACTAATTTGAATTAAATAAAGTTAATTTTTATGTTAACCAGCCATATTTCAAGTATTCAACAGACACATGCTGGTCATGACTCCACTGGGCAATGTCGATACAGAACATTTCTATCATCACACAAAGTTCTGTTGGTGAGCACTGCTCTCAACAAAATGACCATTGTATGTCAGGAATGGGATTGCTGCCTTACTACAGTGTCACATTTCCAACTATGTTGAGACAAGTTGTGCTGACTCTGAAAACTTGACATGTTTCAAATGCAGTACCAACTTTCTTTTAGATTCAGCTCCTCTCAAATCCCTATTTCAATGCTTATCTTCACCATTCTACCAGAAACCCAGGCTCAGATATATGTGTTGTCCCTCTTTCTCTCTATATGGTCCGATTAAAATGCTGTAGACTTTTTTTGTTTTTTTTTTCGCCTTTAGTGTCTATTGAATACTTTCTTCTTATTCCTGCTGCATAGTGAGTTACATAATTTGGAATATACTGACATTTATTATAAGGGAAGATGGTTGGTCACAAGAACAAGCACTCTGATTCCAGTGGGGGGAAAAGATACACAAATAAGGCAGAATTGTCACCAACACCATCTTTGTCTAATTTAGTATGTAAATAATATATGTGACATTCCAGTTAAATTGTTTTTAACACCTTTATTGCTGAAATAAACTGCATATATTTAATCTGTCCATTTTGGCAAGTTTTGACATATCTGTACACCTGTGAAACCATTACCACGGTCATGATAATTAATATAACCCCCAAGTTTACTTTATGCCCCTTTTACTCAATCTCTATCCACTCACCCCTTCAACTCATCTGCTTTCTGTCACTGTACGTTCATTCAAATTTTACAGTTTTATATAACGGATCACAAATGTATGTTTATATAAATGCTGTTTATGTATGTGCTGGGTTTTTTTTTTTTTTTGTCTTCTTTCACTCACAATACCTGTTTTGAGTTTCATCTAATTTGTTGAGTGTTATCTTTATTTTTAAATTTAAGAGTGGTATTCCATTGTATGGTTATACTACAATTTGTTTATCCATTCAGTTCTTCATAGACATTGGGTTCTTTTCAATTTTTGGCTATTACAAATCTCTTGTGAATATTAATGTACAGATTAATGTGTGGACATATGCTTTCTTTTCTCTTGCACAAATACTTTGCTGTGGAAATGCTTGGTCACATTATAGGTATATCTTTAAATTTTTAAGAAACTGTCAAACCATTTTCCAAAGTGGTTGCGCAAGTTTACATTTGCAAAGCAATATAAAGGAGTCCCATTTGTTCCACATTCTAACGAATACTTTACGTAATTAGTCTTTTTAATTTTAACTATTCTCAGTATACGGTAGCATCTCATTTTGGTTTAATTTGTGTTTAAATCACATTTTCCAAATGCTCATTTACCATCTGTACATCTTCGTTAGTGAGGTGTTGGTTCAGACTTTGGACATTTGTGTGTGTGGGGGGGTTGTCTTTTTTATTAGTGCGCTATAAGATCTTTATACATTCTAGACACTAGTTCTTTGTCAGATAAGTATTTTGCAAATGTTTTCTCTCAGTCTGTGGCTTGCTCTTCCATTTTTGTAATCGTATCTTTTAGAGTATAAACATTTTCAATTTTGATGAAGTCCAATTTAACTTTTTAAAAAGATATTTAGACTTTGTGCTTTTTTCTGTCCTATTGAAGGTATTTAAGCCAAACCCACTCCCATTAAGATTTTCCCCTATATTTCTTCTAACAGTTTTATAACTTTACCTCTTTCATTTAAGTCTGTGATCTGCTTTGACTTAAGTTTTATTTGTAGTGTGAGAGAAGCTTCAGGGTTCATGGTTTTGTTTGTGGCTGTCCAATACATTTTGTTCTGGCAAAATGTACTAAAAAGATGACCTTTTCCCCTTTTCCCCCCGTCGAATTGTCTGGTTACTTTGTTGAAAACTGATTGACAACCTATGCATGGCTTTATCTCTAAAGACTCTGTTCTGTTATTTTGATGTATATGTTAATCTTTATGCCAGTACCAGACAGTTTTGATTCCTGTTGGTTTGTTATTAATTTTGAAATCAGGAAGTGTATATTGTCCTACTTAGTTCTTCTTTTTCAATGGAGGGGCTATTTTCAAGGCCTTCTGCATTTCCACATAAGTTTTAGAACCAGGTTGTCAAGTTTGATGCACGCAAAAACCCTGCTTGGATTTTGATTGGGGTAAAAATACTCATTTTTCCCACCTATGAACTTGGTATGGTCTCCATTTATTTAGCTTATTTAATTTTTTTCTCACTAATGTTTTATAGCTTTCAATGTATTAGAAATATTTTGTCAGATTTATCCCTAATTATTTCAGTTTTGTGATGCTACTGTAAAATGGTATTTCTTTTCAATTTTAATTTCTGATTGCTCATTACTAGTGTACAAACATAATTTATATCTTTCAATTGACCTTGTATTCTGCAAACTCAATTCACTTTTTTACATCATATTTCCAGTCCGTATGCTTATTATTTCTTTGCTTTATTGCACTACCCAGATCCTCCAGTAATATGTTAAACAAATGGTAAGCTCAGACATCAATGCTTTATTACTAATCATGGGAGGAAATCATTCCATCTTTCACCATCATGTATGATATAAACTCTAGAATTTTTGTGTATTCCTTTTCTCAGATTTAGGAAGTTTCCTGGTTCTAGTGTTCTGAGTGTTTCTTTTATCATTTAAAGCTTCTTGAATAAACTTCAATAGTTTGTTCTTTGAGGAGTTTGTCCACTTCATCTAAATTGTTGATTTTAGTAGCATAATATGCTTACAATAGGTATTTTAAATTATTTGCTTATGAGTTTTATCATCTGTGGGATTGCCAAGTCTCACAATAGGTCATATTCACCCGTTCCTTTGCACATCTGGATTTTTTTTTAAATGCAGATTCTGAATTTTACATTTTAGGGTTCTAGATCCTTTTGTAATCTTGTAAAGGTTTTCGAACTTTGTTCTGCCCACAGTTAAGTTACTTGGAATCAGTTTGATTTTGGAGGGGGGGCTTGGTTTCAATTTTGGTTAGGAAAGACCAGAGATCAGCATTTTGTATAGGACTGAGTTATCCTTATTGCTGAGGAAGTACTTCGAATTATTCTACCTGAGGCTCCATCTGTTTTGAGGATCCTTCACCCTGGCTGGTGGATCTGTGAGTTCCTTTTTTTTTTTTTTTTTTTGTTTTGTTTTGTTTTGTTTTGTTTTGTTTTGTTTTGTTTTGTTTTGTGTGAACTCTGAGAATAATGAATAATTCCTCCTGCTCCTTGCTGATAGTTCTTTTCATGGCTCACATAGTTTCTTCAAAAGTATTTTCTTTCCATCAGTATACTGCTGAAGACTCAACTGAAATCCTCTGAAGATCTTCAGACCTCTTACTGGTACTCTGCCTTGTGAAGTCTACCTGTGTTTGCATCAAATTTTCAACTCTGTCTCCTCCACTCAGAATATGGGTTTCCCCTCCCTGGGCCTTGAAACTCTTTCTTGGCAGTACATTTGGGCAGTCATACATTTCATCTTGTTTTTGTTTTATTCTCATTTTATTATTTTTTCCAGTTTTATGAGATATGCATAACATACAGCACTGTGTAAGTGTAAGATGTACAGCACACATGTTGTGAAATCATTATCACAGTAAGTTAACAGTTCACCTGTTTGTCTCCTTTCTCCCAGGGTACACTGCCCTGGTGCTTATTGTGTAATGTCTAAAAATTGTTTTCACATATATGAAATACTTCCACGTAGTTTCTAGTTAAATTGTTTTACTTTTTTCTCCAAATTATTCAGTAATTAAGTGTCCTGGAAAAAAATGTGCCAAATATATCCTGGAAAATACCATTCTATTTAGGGCACCAGTTCACCAATTGAAGATTCACAGCTAGAAGATATTTTGGTGGAAGAAGGCAGAAGAACTAGAGAGTCCAGCTAGCCTTTGGAATTTTTTTAATTTTTTTTATTTTTTATGTTTATTTTTGAGAGAAAGAGAGAGATAGAGCATGAGCGGGGGAGGGGCCGAGAGAGGGAGACATAGAATCCAAAGCAGGCTCCAGGCTCCGAGCTGTCAGCACAGAGTCCGACGTGGGGCTCGAACCCACAAACCGTGAGATCGTGACCTGAGCCGAAGTCGGACACTTAACCGACTCAGCCACCCGGGTGCTGGGGATTTGGAATTTTTTAAATCACTCTCAGCTAATCAGATAAATCTAACAATAAATTAAGGTGAACATTCAGAGCAAGAAACAAAAAATGACCTTAGAATGCTTTCCTTGGACTGTATGCGATTGTTCTAGTGGTATCCAGAAACTGAATCCATATGATCAATACCTTGTAGTTCGGTAAAAGATTATGCATAGATGTAATTGTCTCAGTACTCCAACTATATAAGAATAGGCCTGTTGATTTTCACAGCCCTGTAGACTTATGTCTGCACGCAACTGTATATTGTCTGGCAGGTTCTGGCTCACTAGACCTGGAAAGCAACCTTGGAATCTGTATATTTAATAAATCCCACACATGAATATGAAAAACATGCTCTGTATTCCAAATACCACACTATGGAAACAGAGTAGGATTGATTTTGAGTGAAGTGAATCCAGAATATATTTTAGGGTGAAAGTTCATCAAGGAAGGTCTCTGTGTGTGTCTGTGGGTCTGTGAGTCTGTGAGTGTTTTGGTTTGAGAGTTGATATGTGTAGGTAAAGATGGTGGGCAAGAAACCCCTTGACACAGCAACCCCTAGATACAGCAAGATTACAAGTATTTTCCTATGGTTATGTTGGAACTTTGTGGAAATAGAGAAGGCTTGTATAATATTTCTCCTCCAAACCCAGTACTCATATGGGAAAGTTGGATTTACTTAATAAAAAGAGAGATTTATGAAAGTTAGGGAAAATACATGGAATGTGTAGTGAGGGCAATTTTGAAATCTGAGACCCTGGAGATTTCCTTAAAACAAAGAAGAGACCCATTTATCTAGAATTGTTTGGATTAAGGCTCCCTGGTACTGTTGGGCTAGGAGGGAGGGATTCAGACATCCTTAGGGATCCTTTCAGCTTTGTCTCTGTAATTCTACATGAATAATTAGCCTTTAAGGCAGTTAGCCATTAACCAGCTTTCTTTCCACATACTCACCCAGTACTGTTTTCCCTTATGACAGTCACCTTACCTACTGCAAAATGTATTTAGAAGCTATTTGGTTTACACTTCTCCACTTTTTTCCCTTGTCTGGAATCCTGTAATGTAGAAAGTGTTGGTTATTTCTTTTTTTTTTTTTTTTCATTTATTTATTTTTGAGAGAGAGAGAGAGAGAGAGAGCGAGCGAGCATGAGTGGGGGGCAGGGGTGGGCAGAGACAGGGGGACACAGAATCCAAAGCAGTCTCCAGAATCTGAGCTGTCAGCACAGGGCCCGAAGCGGGGCTCGAACTCACAAACTGTGAAATCATGACCTGAGCCAACGTCATATGTTTAACTGACTGAGCCACCCAGGTGCCCTGGAAAGTGTTGGTTATTTAAAGTTATGGCACACTAACTCATAGGAATTGTACGAAATGGTGATCTTTCTCTGTCTCTGTCTCTGTCTTTGTCTCTTTCTGTGTGTGTGTGTGTGTGTGTGTGTGTGTGTGTGTGTAAATATGAACCTCTGAGCTTTATATCTAGAAATCCTTTTCAGATAGACTTGAATAGGATTTGATCAATTCTAATTACTTTCTATGTGACTATTCCAATAGAATTGTAAACTTGAGTATGTCTTAGTATTTGGCTTTTGTACAGCAGATGCTAATTTCTAAGAGTAGAGGCTTACTTCTTGTTAATTGCCACAGTGCCTTTTTTGTATTTTTACCTTGTTCAGAAAGCCTTTGGAGGTGGAGAAGAACTACAGAATGTTTAGTATTTCTAGATATTTTTACTTTTCCTCCCTGTGATACAGAGCATTATAGTGTTTAAAAGCCTAGTCTTCAGAGTATGACAGCATATTTGCAAATCTCAACCCTGACAAACTTGTTTATGAAACTCAGTGGTACCATTTACTAGCTAAATGAACTTGGTAACATTTTAAATTCTGTACTTTGATTATTTTACCTCACAGATAGGTAATCATACATTCTTCATGAGTTCTTCATGAAGTTGTTATGGAAATTAGATGTATTGCATCATAGCATGTGGTAAATAGTAAATACTAAATAAAAGTTAAATATCAACTGTTATTATTATTATTAATATTAGTAGTTGTGTTACCTAGCATTTCTCAGAAGAATCATTAATCATTGTTACATGAAGTTTAATGGAAAATCAAAATTTGGAGTTGTAATAATTTTATGTGATTTTATTAATTTTTTCAGAGCTGTGATAATTTTTAGCTTGGTGTTAAAGTTTCTGTAAATGTTTGTCCTTCTGTTTACCTAGAGAACATATGACAAACAATTCTTGCTGCTACATTCCCTAGAGCATATGAGGTAAAGTCTCTTTGAGAAGCAGCTCTATCACAAACCTGAGCTTTAAATTTGAAACATCTGCCATTGACTCATTAATGTTTAAGAAATGAAACTAATAATCTCTTCACTTTCCAATGTCTGTATTTACAAGAGAGAATCAGAGGAAGTAGTCTCAAGGAAAAATATTGATTCCCCTTTAGCAAACTCTGTTGAAATGCACTGTTGTAGACCTTGTTATTTTTAAGTGTCTGGATTTTCTTTATGAATTCATTAAAAAATATTTTAGCGGCTCTGGTGGCCCAGTATCTCATTCCAACATAAACTTACCACTGGAAAGCACATACCATTTGGCTCACCTTTTCATTTCATGGCTTAATAATAATGACAAATTACAGGTGCTGAAATGATGTTAGATCCCTTAGCATAACTGATTCAAAGCTCATATTATTATTCTTTTCTCCAGAACTTCTTAATATATATGGCATCTCTCTCCTGATTGGCAGTTAATGTCTCACATGCTGGAATTCAATTTCAATAACCTGAAAATGATATTACCTTTCCTAATTGGTAGTAACATGGGACTGTCATTATATCTCATTTTCAACTTCTCTGTTAGAGTATAATGTATATTTTGTTAGATTTTCAAGTGGTGTAGGCTGAAATGCCCTTAATAGCAAAAGTGTGTCTCTCCTAATCTGTATTTATCTAGATCTCTTGAATCTTCCCCAAATAAATTCTTCCATATCTCATTTTTTGACCATTTGAAATATGTGAAAAATTGCTATATAAAACATCCAGTTTTTTTTTTATATTATTCAATTGATCTCTGAAAGTGTGTAGAAATCCATTACATTAACGTTATACATTGTGACCCTGGTAAGTTCACTTATCAAGTTCTCATAGTTTTGCTATAGCTTTTCTTTGGAAGTTCTATGTAAATGATCATGCCATGAAAGAAGGTAGTGCTACTTCTTCCTTTCCACTCTATGTGCTTTATTTTCCCTTGTCTTATTGCATTGGCCAGGAATTCCAATACAGTGTTGAGTAGAAGTGGTTTTAATACCTTTGAATTGTTTCTCATTTTAGCTAGAAAGTTTGCAGTCTTTCATTATTAAGCTTGATATTAGATGCAGATTTTGGTAGATATGTTTATAAACATATCTAGAAGTTTTTAGAAGTTGAGGAAGTTTTCATTTATTTCTAATATACTCCACGTTTATCATGAATGAGTGTTTAATTTTGCCAAATTTATTTTATGCATCTACTGAGATGACCATAATTTTTTTTCTCTTTTATTGTAACATTGTGAATTACATCAATTGATTTTTAAAAGTTAAACCAAATTTACATTGTTAGAATAAAACCTATTTGATGATGATGCACCTGATGGAATTTGACTTGTTGAAATTTTCTTTGGAACTTTTGTTTCTGTGTTTGTGAAGAGTATCGATCTTGCAGTTTATGGTTTTGTTAGCAGGGCAATACCTGCTTTATATAATGCATTGAAGGTGCTGTTTATTTTATTTCTGAAATATTTCCATGGAATTAATTTATTTCTTAAATGTTTGATAGAAGTCATTAGTACAGCCGTATGGGTGAGGAAATTTCTTTTGGGGAAGATATTTAATTGCAAATTTAGTTGGGCAATTTAGATGGTCTATTTCTTCTTGTGTCAGTTTTGGCAAATTTGTTTTTCAAAGTAGTTTCTATTACATCTAAGTTTTCAAGTTTGTTCATATGATTATTCATAATATTTTATTATTATCCTTTAATTTCAAAACTATATAGTGATGTCCTCTTTATTCTTGGTTTTGGTAATTTTTAGTGATTAGTCTAAGAAGAGGTTTATCAATTTTATTCTTTTTTTTTATTAAAAATTTTTTTTTCAACGTTTATTTATTTTTGGGACAGAGAGAGACAGAGCATGAACGGGGGAGGGGCAGAGAGAGAGGGAGACACAGAATCGGAAACAGGCTCCAGGCTCCGAGCCATCAGCCCAGAGCCTGACGCGGGGCTCGAACTCACGGACCGCGAGATCGTGACCTGGCTGAAGTCGGACGCTTAACCGACTGCGCCACCCAGGCGCCCCTCAATTTTATTCTTTAAAAAAAACTAGCTGTGGGGCGCCTGGGGCGCCTGGGTGGCGCAGTCGGTTAAGCGTCCGACTTCAGCCAGGTCACGATCTCGCGGTCCGTGAGTTCGAGCCCCGCGTCAGGCTCTGGGCTGATGGCTCGGAGCCTGGAGCCTGTTTCCGATTCTGTGTCTCCCTCTCTCTCTGCCCCTCCCCCGTTCATGCTCTGTCTCTCTCTGTCCCAAAAATAAATAAACGTTGAAAAAAAAATTTTTAATAAAAAAAAAAACTAGCTGTGGTTTCATTGTTTTTTTAAAAATTATTTCCACATTTTCTATTTTATTGTTTTCATCTGTCATCTTCATTATTTCCTTTCTTTTACTTTTGGTTTTATTTATTTATTTAGTTTTGTAACTTTTTTAAAGTTTACTTACTTATTTTGAAAGAGAGAAAAAGAAGGAAGGGGCAGAGACAGGGAGAGAGAATCCCAAGCAGCCTCCACAGTGTCATTGCAGAGCCTGATGTAAGACCTGAACCCACAAACAGTGAGATCATGACCTGAGCCTAAATCACGAGTCAGATGCTTGACTGACTGAGCCACAGGCACCCCTTACAGTTTTAATTTGCTCTCTTCCTTCTCCACTCCTTCACTTCCTGCTCTTTTTCTCTCCCTTTCTCAGTTCTTAAGGTAGAAACTTATATTATTGAATTTAAACTTCTCTTTTTTTCTAATACACTAAAAACTATGTATTTCATTCTACACTTTTGTAGTTGTATCTTACAGATTTTAGCATGTTGTGTTTTCATATTTATTCAATTAGAAGTGTTTACTATACCTTGTTTTCTTATTCATGAATTATTTAGAAATGTGTTCCCTAATTTTGAACTATTTGGATATATTACAGAAATATTTCTTGTTTTTCTTTTGTTTCCAAATTTAATTCCATTGTAGTCAGGGAACATGTTATGGGTTTTTTTTTTTTTTTTAAGTTTGTTTATTTATTTATTTTGAGAGAGACAGAGACAGTGCGGGGAGGGAGGGCAGAGAGAGAGGAGAGAGAAGGAATCTCAAGCAGAGTCTGTGCTGCCAGTGCAGAGCCCAATGTGGGGCTCGAGCCCACGAAGCTGTAAGATCATGACCTGAGCTGAATCCAAGAGTTGGATGCTTAAATGAGGCAGCCATGCGCCCCACCATGTTATGTTTGATTTCAATTCTTGTTAATTATGGAAACTTACTTTAGAGTCAAACATACGATTTATCTTCGTGGACAGTTCATGTGCACTTGTAAAGAGTTTGCACTCTATGGGTTTTAGCATGTAATTTTCTGTAGATATAAACTAAATTGGCTGATAGGCCAACCAACTAAATTTATATCTATATATTCTACCAAGTATTACAATATGAGCATTGAAATATTTAACCATAATAGTGCACTTGTCTTTTTTTCCTTTTACTTATATCAGTTTTTACGTCAAGTGTTTTGATAGTTGAAGATTAAGCCACTAAATTTCTATCTGACATTCTGGTAGAAGTTCTGATAGAATATCATCTCTAGGTTCCATCTGCTTCTAGAATTAAAATAGTCTTCCTAATTGACGGTGTAGATGGAGGGGGCAGTGTATGAAATACAACAATCCCATGGAAAAGTCAGGTGAGAGGTAGTCATGGTGGATGTTTACATGTGTTTTGCAGGAACCACAAGTGTAGAGGGAAAGTTGGTTATTTTAGAAAGATGTGTTATGTTCAAGCAGGTCTTCAGTCAAATGGAGCAGGGGATTAAGTGAGGACTTTGACTGCAGGCAGGGACACAGGAGCACTTACTAGGATGGTGGTGGGTTAGAGTAAGGAATAGTCACCAAGACAAAGGCTCATCGTGGATATTGTGTTAGAATAATGAGGCAGGCTGAGAGTGCTAAACCATAGATGTGCAGCGCCTGTTACTGATAACACCAGATATCAGGTCAAACTGTGGGATTAATCTGGGTAGTAGGTATAATATAATGAAAAGGGCACTAATTTTTGATTCAAGCAACCTTGAGTTCAAAGTACTTATTATAACTTTACACATATTTTGTGCTTTCTGATCTTGGAAGAGATACTTAGAAAAGATGCCTGCTTTCTCATTTTTGGAATTGAGATGATATCCATTTCACTGTACCTTTTTTACATCTTAGATGTAAAACATCATGAAATTTAACATATGAAATCTACAACACAGCTCATAGTAGGTTTTCTACAAATGTTAGATTTTTTTCCTCCCTGGGAAATGCTACATTTAGGATGAATATAGAAAAAGAGAATATGCAGCTCTGAGGCATTTATGTTGCATCAAAATGAAGAATTAAAAAAACAATGCTTTTTTTTTTTTTCTCCTCTCTCAGCAGTCCTTAATGCTTGAAGTATGAAAGTCTTGAAGAAAGCTCTCTTCTCTGTTAGAAAAGTGAAATCTCACTGCTGAGAGAAGATAGTGGCCTTTTCAGAGAGATGCCACCAGCTACCCATGATCGCTTCTCCCCTAAGTTGTGGCTTTGTTGTAGAACACATCCAAAGCCAGTGACTGCTGACAGTTTTGCCTTATGGGTTCTCCTGTCCATCACACCGCCTGTTTTTCCTGGGGGAGGGTGCTATTCCTAGATCCTAAGAGAGACTTCTTTTTTGTTGCTTTTCTTTGTTAATAGAAATTATTATTTAGCTCTGTAAAGTGAGAAATAAAAACCATTTTATAACCATTTATCCCTAATTCTCTTATAAGGCTGCAGTTATCCTCATGTGTGCCCTTTCATGCACCAAAACACTCATGGATTTGGTTTATTACCCTGCAACTCTATGTTTGTATTCTCCTTATTCATCCTCGCTTGTGGCCCCCGTTTCACAGCCATCTGCTTTCGACAAATCCAGAATGACAGCACATTACTTGTAGTGGTCTTCCACACCCTTCCCTATCCTTGCACAACTGTGGTTAAATTGTCTTTATTTCACGATTTTACTGCCTGCCAAAGACGATAGCCATCAAATTGATAAATCCTGAAGTGCTTCCATTAACCAATCAGGGGTTGTCACTGCTGTCAAATCTGCCCTGAGAGAGGCCATTTTTGGTAGCTTAGAATTCTTGTGTGTGTGTCCACTGGGAATAGATATGTTTAGCCAGTTTAAAAAAAAAAAAAAAAAGCTTTTTTGACTCCACACTTAGTTGCAGAAACCAATTCTAGAAGCTCAAAAAAAAAAATTCTGCTCCTTTCAAAATTTAAAACAGGTTTGGTAATTTTCTTGTTGCTCTTTGCTTGTTCTAGAAGGTGATTACACTTACTTGTCTTAAACATCGTGAAGAAGAAACAAGCTTTGAAATTTCACACTTGGAGACAATCAAAGAAACCACGAGAGAATTTGTAGCAATCTGAACGCATCAAGAAACAATAACGATAGACAGGGCAGCAATGAGTGACACATGTTGCTGAGTGAGACTCTCTACGCTCAACAGCACCAAGTTTGACATTTAAATTGCAGGCAGCCCTGGGTCCATTCCAGGAGCTGCCTGTGGGTGAACACAGTTCTGATCACTTGCTTGAGGGGCGCAGTGGGGGTAAAGAGAAAAAAAGAGAAATCAAATTGTTCTCGGAAATCATGCTTAATGTAGAAATCTGGTTAATATTAAAATGCAATCTGCAGTTTTCAAGTATTCTATTCCTCAAGGAAAATATTTTCTGTTCAAGGGGCAGGAGCAGTAAGCACTCTCTTATTACATCACTTCCTATGTCAGGCCCAACTAGCATTCAGAATGTATTACTGTATTGATAATGCTAATTTCAAAATGATGCCTCCCCTCCTCCCCCTTTGGTTAAAGGGTCTGGGCAAAATTCCAATCATATGGATCAATTTAGCTTTAGATGGTGCTGGCCAAACTGATATTTCATGCACTATATAGACTATAGTTCTTCCACATGCTCAGCAATAGTAGCCATGTGTTGTCTCTACTCATAGCATTCTGTTTGCAAAAGTTTCCCAAGAGAGCAGCTCTCTCATGGGCTTTAGAAAAGAATATCAGCAGCTTCAGAAGGAAGAGACATCATATCTTTCTCTACACATGCAGTCTTCAGTCTTTGAATTACTAGGGAGTTAGGAATTGATTTCTGGAGCTCAACTTTGTGCTGTGTTCAAATGAACTCAGTATTTTCCCTGTAGGCTTAGCTGGCTTCATTGCAAATACTCTCATCACCAGGAGGACTTGTGGATGTAACCACTAGTGTTGAGCCTCCCTTTATCCAATTTTTTTCTGCAGTGTTTTAAAGCATGAAACTTACTAGAATGAAACTTTTCACGTATCTGTCCCCTACATAATTACTCATTCATTAAAAAAAAAAAAAAGTCAGTATGAGAGTACGTAGTGTTCTAGACCAGAAAATAACCGTTTCATTTATCTTGAGTCCCTCCACTTCTTTGAAGGCAGTGGGTGACCTGCAGGGTAGAGCTTATCGTACCCATGAAGAGCTCCAAGAGAGAAAGCTTACTTTCAATTAGGTGCTACTAATTCATCCTTTTAATTTAATCTTTTGAAGATTTCCTCCAGTCAGGAAATATTTTTTATTTTTATTTTCATTTTTTGAGGTAGAGAGAGAGTATGAGCAGGAAGAGGGACAGAAAGAGAGGGAGGGAGAGAATCTCAAGCAGGCTCCACGATCAGTGCAGAGCCCAATGTGGGGCTTGATCTCTTGATGATGAGATCATGACTGGGTTGAAATCAAGAGTTGGATGCTTAACCAAGCCACCCAAGTGCTCAGGAAATATTTTATACTAAATTTGATGGACCTGTCCATGTTTGTTTATTTATTTATTGACATTCATAAATTCAGTGATGTGGAATGAGCATATTTTTAGAGCTAGCAATAAGTTTAGAGTCCATGCTTTGCTTTTAGAGCATCAGATGCTACTCCAATGTGATTAAAACCTGAGACCATATTCTTTATTTAAAAAAAAAAATGTAGTGTTTATTTTTATTTTTGAGGTAGAGACAGAGTGCGAGTGGGGGAGGGGCAAAGAGAGAGGGAGACATAGGATCTGAAGCAGGCTCCAGGCTCCGAACTGTCAGCACAGAGCCCGACACCTAGCTTGAACTTACAAACTGCGAGATCATGACCTGAACTGAAGTTGACGCTTAACTGCCTGAGCCACCCAGGCACCCCTCTTCTTTATATTTTTAATCCCTCATAATGACTACATTTCATGATGCAATTTTAGTGCAGTAAAACTGAACTACTTGAAATTATAGAATTTATTACATTCTGTTTTAGTTACAGTTACTAATTGATTGAAGCCTGCCAGCTGACATCACAGATGGTCAGTTGGTTGAACAATTGCCCTATTGTTTTTCCATGTGAGCCAAATAACACGTGTTTAGCTAAAGAGTCTTAGGCTGGTCACATCTGAGGGCCAACCAGTGCTCATATGACCGATGAATGCTTGCTTGTCTGAATGTTATGGGATACTGACAGTATTGTGATAGATTAATTGGTGTAATGACCACCCTGATATCTCAGTAGCTTATTTCTTAGTGACCTCAACACTCCATGAGGGGCTGAAGAGATTCTCTGTTCCACAAAGTAATTCAGGGACCCAGGATCCTTCATTCAGTAGGCCCCAGTATTTCTTAGGATACAAATGGATCCTCTGCAGCTGATGAGCTGGAAAGGGAGCAATTGAAAATGGCAAAGGCAAAAAAAAAAAAAAAAAAAAAAAAAGGCAAAGGCATACTTGTTCCTAATTGCTGTTTCTAGAAGGTTACATATGCCACTTCTGCTCACATTCCATTGCTGGGCAGTGTTCATACAGATCCAATTGAATGTAAAAACAGGAGTGGAAGGTAGTCTAGAAGCATAGATATGCTGGTAAAGTTTAGCAACCGGCTCTTGAGGAAGGAAAAAAAAAAGCCCTGATTCATATAGCATTTGCCATTTCCACCATGGCCTATTTCAAGCTACTGATGGGGTGTCCCTAAATGTGGACAGAGTGAGGACAGCGTGTGCACAGTCAGCTCTCATGAGCCAGTGTTCATGCGTTTCAGCACATCACTGCCCCAGAGTATGCCAGGGAAGAAGAAAGCCTGGTCAGTGGTGGGCATAGCAATTGATCTCACTTATGGTGTGGAAGACTGAGTGAGATGGACACAGGCATGAGCTGTGGTGCTGACTGCTTCTAAGGTGCTCAGTGTACTTGGAGAGTGATGTCATTCATTATAAAGATACCTAGTATCCTCATACATAGTTACTATTTCCCAGACACTGTCTCAAGGGATTGATATTTAACTCAGCAACTCCGTAATGTAATTATTACTTTTATCCTTATTTTACACTTAATGCAGACTATGGCAGACTTAGTAATTTGCTCAAGTAAGGCGTAATTGATTCTGCTTAGGATTCCATAGCAAGCTATGTGGAAATGAGGCATAAGAGCAGGGTCATGAAGGAGAAGATTTTAATAGGCAAGATAGAGAAAGAGGGAAGGAGGAAGGGAGGGAAAGAGAGGGGAAGGGAGGGGAGACAGGGAGAGGGTAACAGAGGGAGGGAGGAAGAGAGGGAAAGGAAGGGAGAGTGATAGGGAGGGAGGGAGGGAGAAACATGTGTCCGAGTGTATATGAGTATTTGGTTAAGGGTACTGTTCTAAGCTAAGGAAACAGGATAATGAATGTCAGCAAGGTAAGGTGTGTAAATTTATGATATAATGAAGATATTCATGTTCTTTGACCTTACTTGCAGGAACTTATCTTAAATAATTTTAACAAAATCCAGTATTTGTTTGTATATATACATAAGATATTGTTACAGAATTTTTCATTATCGGTCGAAAGGAAGGCACAGGCCTAATAAGAAGATAATGATTTATAAAATTCCATCTGAGTACTGATCAGATGGTGATGGTGATGATGGTGGTGCTGCTGCTGCTGGTGGCAGAAACAATCTGTCACTCTGTGTCAGGTCCAAGCAGGAATAAGCAGGAAAGGGAAAGCATGACCCCATTGTACTGGCTTACCTAACTCATGAATGGATTGTATAAGGGTAATTAACTAACAGTTACCTGATTATTCAGAAATATAAAGTATTTGTGGTAATGGAAAAATCAGAACACTAAATGGCAAGTAAAATGTGTATATATATATATATATATATACAGAAGGAGGGGAAGTTTACATGCAAAAAAAAAAAGAAAAAGAAAAAGGAAGTTGCAAATTTTGAGGTATGCCATTATATATCATATTTTTCCAAAATACTTATTAATATTTAATAAAAAGTTGATTTTTAATTAGAAAATTCATTTACATAGGTTTAGAGACTAGACCAGTGTAATTGGAGTAATGAGTAAGTGAAGGCTAGATAAAATTAACAATTAGGTTGCACACTAGAGACAATTCTAATTATCTTAATTTTAGAATATAAATATAAAATAATATTGTATAATAATATATTGATTACCTTTTTAAAAATGTTTATTTATTTATTTTGAGAGAGAGAGAGAGAGAGAGGGAGAGGGAGAGAATACAAGCAGGGGAGGGGCAGAGAGAGTGAGAGAGAGAATCCCAAGCAGGCTCCATGCTGTCAGTGCAGAGCCTGACGTAGGGCTCGATCCCATGAACCATGAGATCCTGACCTGAGCCGAAATCTAGAGTCAGATGCTCCACTGACTGAGCCACCCAGGTGCCCCAATATTATCTTAATTATCATAATCTTAATTTAGGTGAATATAGTTCACACTTGAAAAGATGGGAGGTATTAGGGGCACCTGGATGGCTCAGTCGGTTGGGCATTCGACTTTGGCTCAGGTCATGATGTCACAGTTTGTGAATTTGAGCCCCACGTCAGGCTCTGTGCTGACAGCACGAAGCCGCTTCAGATTCTGTTTCCCTGTTTCTGCTCCTCCCGCTTCCCCACCCCCCCTCCCCGCCAAAAATAAACATTTTTTAAAAAATGGGAAAAAAAAGGATGGGGAGCTATTAGTAGTTTTTTGAAGAGGGGTATAATATGGTATGAATTTCACATCAGACAGGTGACTCAAGAAACAGTTTGATGATATCCTGGAAAAGCAAGACTATGAATTTAGTATACCAGTGAGAAATCTCTTGAAAAAAGACTAGATGAGTAAAGAAGATACAATTTAGGTCAGTAGCAGTAGAGTTTAAATGAAAAGGAAATGCATACATTGCACAGACAAAATCAGGAAGACATTGATTTTCGTCATAGGGGAAAGAGAGAAAAGCAAGTTTGAAGAGGGAGAAGATATAAAGAAGTTGGGGGAGAAACTGATTCGGAAATTTTAGGCTACACTGCATCAATATAGCAGCATGCTCTATATTTGGAAATGCTCTGTGGAGATGGATGGACGTTTAGATCTGAACTGTGGAGAAACATCAGGGTAGGGGGTATAGATTTGGGGATCATCAGATTAGAGTCCCTTGTATACAAAGTGAGAGAGGAGATGGGCCAGACACAGGCTGGGGAAGAAGCAGAAAGAGGTGCAAGAAGAGGAACATGGTGGTGATGGGGGGGCGGGGCGGGGAGAGATAGAAGATGCAGATCTGACAGCCATTGTTTGGATCTTCTGAAACATAAATGAGATTTTAATATACTGTGGGTTAAGGGAAAGAAGCCAGAGAGGTAAGAAAATATTAAAAATATGTATATTTATATTTATAAATATATTTTTATTTTATATTATATAATAAAATATATAAAATATATATTTTAATATAGATATAATATATATAATATGTGTGTATGTATATATATATATATATATATATATATATATATATATAAAGCCAAAAAGTATGAGTGACTTGGCACAATCTAAGTCACAGGCAAGTAGAAAGAATGGAATCAAGAAGTATGAGGACAATTTAAATTGTTAAGGAATGGAATATACATTTTGTTTTAAAGACAGGAGAGAATGATTAAAAACAGGAGAGGCATTTAGGGGTAGTGTAAAGGAGGGTTGAGAATATTCACTATTCTTTTTTCAGTGTTGTAAGGGGAAGGTAGACCAGAGATATGTACAGTAGCCGGTATTTGCAAAGGGGCAGGAGATGAGACAAGAAGAAAAAGATTATGGAAGAGATACCCCAAGGAAACACCACTCTAGGAAGATTTTATATACAGGCAATGCCATGGGAAAAAATAAGGTAATAAGGGAAATAAGGAAAAGAAATGACAAAGGAGGATGAGAACAGCAGAGAACAAAGTGGGGAGGGAGATAAGAGGAAGAGATGTCTATGGAGACCAATGGTCGAGGACAACCAATAACTCTTTCTACTCCTTTTCACTGATATTCCAAGTTTTGATCATATATTGCTCTGTACTGTCTTATCCAGAAACTACCACGTCTACAAGATACCTTGTGTTTAGGTATTGAGTACAGACAACTGCAAAACAGTTATTTACCTACTCTAGATAGTAGCTTGTTACTCCCAACCTGCCCTAAGAGAGCCTGGTGAGACTGAATGCATGTCAGGCTATTCTAAGCCCACAGAAATACTAACTAGTATCGGTTTTATCCCTAATCAACAGAGCGTTATTGGATGCTTACTAGATTCCGGACAATGTTCTGTGCTAGAGGTTAGCAAACTTGTGCACTGCACATGCAGAGTTGAGTAGTATCAACAGTACCATATAGTCTATACAGCCTAAAGTATTCATTAAGTTGCCCTGTACGGAAAAAGTTTGGTGAATCCCAAGCAACATACCAAAGGTAGGTATATCAGCAACAGGTTAACACAGCTTTATATGCTCATGGAGCTTTGGGTAGTAAGGCATTCATTTCCAAATGATGATGAAAATGCATACATTTTAATACTGAGAAATTGCAAATAAAATGTGATGTATTGAAAGGCAATGTCGATCTAATGCCAAACCATCAGAATTTGGTATGGTGGTAAACGCCAAAGAAAGAAACTCTCTTTGAAGTTTTAGTGTTTAACTCTATTCCCGTAGAGTGACAGGTATGTTGTTTTCCAGATGGTTTCCATGTCCTTAGCATCCTTTCTCCTTGTAAAGCTAAGCTTGCTGAAAGGGTTGTTGGTAGCAAGTACCTTTCCAGTGCTTCTGGATAGCAGATGATAGGATACAAGGTGTTCTTGGTCAGTTCCCAAATTTTCAAGAAGTTTCCATGTGGGTAGATGTGCACTGTTGATTTTTAAATTATACCTTAGCAGAAAGAATGTAAAGTAACTGAATTATGGCAATTTTAAAAGAGGCAGCTAGCTGCCTCATTCCATTGAATGCTTCCTTTTCAGAGAGAGAGGGAGGCAGGGAGGGAAGAAAGAGGGAGCAGAGAGAGATAAAAAAAAAAAGAGAGGAAGAGAGAATCTTGTCTCAGCATATCAAGTGCTTTCCAGTTTTAATGAAGAAACTGCTCTTAAATTTGGAGGCTTAAAAAAAAACAAAAAAAAACCAAAACCAAAAACAAACCAAAAAACTTGATCAGACTGTTCCACCTTGCAGTCTTTTGGAATTAAACACAGACAGACTTTGCTTAACTTAGAATGTCTAGCCTGAAGGAGGAAGATGGTTATTATGTTCTAATACTTGAATACTGTCCCCACGTATCAAAATCATGCAGCTAATTAGTAGCTGAAACAGTCATCAGTGGATAATATCCCAGCTCCTGACAAAATAGTGAGAAATATCTGTATCAAGGAAGCACAATGCATTTTTCATTCCCCCTGGTGTGACTGACTCTGTTTTTACTCTAATTTCCAAATTAATTGTTCAAATAAGAACTTCTGATAGGACATCTGTCATTTGTGGCCCAAAACCAAATTCCATCTCATTCCTTTTAAGTCTCTTTTGATTTCTGTATTCATAGTCAAGAGGGATGAACTTTGGTATGAAGAGGGACAGGCAGAATTTGCTAAGGCGGACATGGTCCCAAAGCCTGACAAACTATTTTAGATATGTCCCTGGCTAGTTTGAAAGAATTCAGACTTTGAGGCTCAGTTGATTTATGTTCTGCAGTATACAGACAGCACTGGCAAATAAGCAAATTAACGAACTGGAATCTAAAAAACCATGGAGAATGGGAAAGATGTCTGAAGATGGAAAATGGGCACAGGTGAATGTTCAGTGAGGATTCTTTAAGCTATGTAACTACTTCCATTCAAAGGTAAAATTCAAGCACTGGGGGTAAAACGAATCCTTTTAAGAAGGATTAACACTGGTAACCAGCATGACTTCACTGAGAATGAGCCGTGTCATGCTAAACATATTTGCTAGAGTTTATAATGGGACAGTATGACAGACTTAAATGTACTGGTCTTTATCACAGCATTTCATGTTCTGCAGGTGATGTTCCAGTTAAAAAGCACACACGTGGCATGTGTGCATATCTATGCAGATGCTCAATTGAAAGGTAACTGGAGAATATAAGGTGTAAATTACTTATGTACTTATGCATTTCGGTCAAATAATAGGTGTATGGAGAGTTCATTTCATAGCTTTCCCTTTTTTCTTTTTACTCTTTCACACATATTAATGTGTGTGTTCTTTGCCTTTCCATGCTTTATATAAATCACAGCTTTTATAAAGCTCTCTGCCAATGGAAAGTCAGGGAAAACCTTGTAAATTTCTTGGCTTCTAATATTGAAAGAAGAACTGAGGGCCAGTGGTCTGGTCCTGTTTCTTATGGGAGCAAATAGAGGGGAAGTTGAAAATGTGATCATATTTTACATTTTATCAATTAATAAGATCTTTGGTATTTTATTTACAATTTATAAAGCTAGGGTCAAGAAGAATGAAAAAGTGGCAGGAATTGTAGTAGAAAATCTTAATTACTGTCACAAGATTCTGAATATAAGATGCATATTTATGTCAGATACACATGATACTCTCTGCTTTATGTAACACAAGAACTGCTTATAATACTACAGAAAATCAGTTAGGATTTTAATGCCATATATGACATCAAAGATCATCCTATAGCATAACCGTTTGTAATGTAGGATGGAATGTAAAGTGTATGTATTATTGCCTAAACACAGAAGTCTTCATTTTCTGATAGAAAGATTATAGGACTGGATAATGAAGTAGCTATGTTCTAAGATTACTTTACCATCTATAACCTGACCTGACTACCACGACTCATCTTTTATACACAAGGAGGGTGACAATAATGCTATTTTGTATGGATTTGCTTAACGTAATAAAATAGCCAGAGAAAGCTGCTGTAAGAAAGAAAGGCATTGTGGAAAAACAACATTTGTTAAATTATTATGATACATCATGAAATCTAACCAGCTTTATAATCAGTCTAGAATGTACTTATATTCTTTCTGTTATTACTGCACATGCATTAATTTTATTCAACATAAAACAAATGGGGGAAGACAACTAGATTTTCTTTCCAGATGGTGTGAAAACAGCAAGGTCAAACTTGAAGAAAGGCTGTCCCTTTTTACAGAGGACTTACAATTTCTCACTTCTCATTTAGGTTATAAAACTTTGTTTTTCATATTTTTCGCTGGATTCTTTGGCTTCTGATCCTTTGGAAGGAAATGTGTAGATCTTAGAAACTAATCTACTCTTGTTCATTTGTTAAGTGTAGAAGGCCTGCCTCTTCCCCTAGTCTTCTCTGAGATTTTTATTGATTTCTTTCTTTTTGGTTTCAGATTAGCATAGCAATATGCTGGAATACCAAAATTTACTGGCAGAAGTGGAGAGCAAGCAGCTCATTTTTCAAGGACTTTACAGTCTGTTCTCTGCCTTAAGTTGCTCCAAGAGTTAGTTCTCCTACGACTCCTCAATATTTTCATAATTAGCTGCCCAGAATTTTCATAATTTGTAAACACAGTAAAATGGCTGTCAGACATTTAGTATGGTAAAAGTGGAGGGAAAAAAAGACCAGCTTCCTTAAACCATTTACATTTGACTTGGGGAGAAAGCTGGGCCCGTGCCCACAGCAGTTAAATGATCAGGCGCACGACTCAAAGTGATTTTTCTTGAGGTGTCACTGCCACACACAACCACCATGTGTTCTTTCTTGGCTCAGGCTGGCTTTGCTGATCTTCCAGAACTCTGAAGGCTGTACCCCAGCCCCAGTTTTACATCCATTTTTCTCTGCCAAGGTGAAGGCAGCAGAAACCACACATGTTTTTCTTTCTCCCTTCTCTCGGTGGAGCTGATTGCCTCCGGATGAACCATCTTCCACATCAGCGAACATTGGTATTTCACCTGGCACAATGGCCGGGCTGGTTATGGCACACGTAGGGGAGCTCACAATGGAAAACAAGTCTTCATGGTAACGCAGGTTGAAGCTGCCAGATACTGGCACCTTCCACGTCTGTACTCCAAGCTTCTAGCTGGAGAACTGTAATTTCGAGCAAGAAAATGTTGGGAAAAGCTAAGAACAAGAGCAAAGAAGGGTGGAAAGGATCGTGGAGAACCAGAAGTATGCTCTGGACTGAGTGAGAGGAAAACAAAAGAAAGAGGAAGAAACACAGGCAGAATATAGGCTTCTAATATGATTAATTTTTTGCCAAATACAGTTTTATACTATCTAATAAGATGTTGACAAGGATGGTATGTGAATAAAACACATAAACTTGCACTCTGGATTTTCTGCTAAAGTCCTTTAATTCAAGTCAGTATTCTGATTAGGAGTTCAAGCTCAGTAAAAGTTTTGTTTTGTTTTGTTTTGTTTTGTTTTAACTTAACATCTATACTGTTGAAGCAAGGCACAGTTTACAGAATATTTCATTCATTGAATTCCATTACAAATATATGCATATAGAAGCAGAGAATGCTAAGAAAGGTGCATATCAAAATACTCCCAGTGGTCTTATCTGGGTGGTGGGATTGTGGGAGATTTTAGTTACCTACTCTTTACCTTTTTTCTTATTTTTTTTTATGATTAACATGGCTTGCTGTTTAATTTTAAAATATAAAGAATATTAATGATCATATTTTTCGAAAACGTACAAAATTCAAAGTCACTTCAAGTTCTGGAACATTAGGGTTAAGTGACAGTTGCCCACAGCTCAGTACTTCACAGGATTCTGCTTTGCATTTCATTCCCCCTCTCTTGCCCGGGCCTGTTGAATAAATGCAAGTGAGATCCTGAATCTGGGTTTGCTGGACTGGCTTCTCCCAGCATGGGTATTTCATGGCTCCTTATTTTATTTTAGACCATCTCTTCCTGGCCCTCTATTTAATCTGACTGGATTACGTATTTTTGGGGTTGGAAGTAATATTTGCCCTTTTGTCTGTTCAAGATGATGTATTTTTTCCCCTCCTTTAAAACCAGAGACTTGATCATTTCTACCTGCTTGTCTTAAAATAACTGTATCCTCTGCTGGAAGTAAAAGCATTTCTAAGTAAAATATAATGCTGATAAGAGCATTTCCATGATTGGGTGAGGATTGTTCCCAGGGTTTTTCACTCCTGGCATTTCCAGCCTGTCTGGCATGTGAGTGCTCTAGCTCTGGTGTCCTTTGGCTTGTGGAAACTTCCACTTGCATTGCCTCTTGGATATAGAGACTTATATTCCAACCCCCAACCCCCATTCACATACACATCACATGCATCTATGCACCTGGAGACTTCCTTTTTCAAGGAAGGAAGAGGTGGTTGACAAATATATAAGGGCATGTGTCTACCATTGTAGTATCATGTGAGTGGTTTCACTGCCCTAAAGGTCCTCTGGGCTCTGCCTATACATTCCCTGCTCCCTTCTAACTTGGAGACTTTATTTCTAATTATGAATTTGGGTTGGTTACTTTGCAGAAATGCGATGATTCTTTCATTGGGACATGGAAGGGTAATGCATGCACCTTAACATTTCTATGGCTGCTTTCTTCAAGGGACTCTACTGAAAATCAGAGAATTGCTAATCCCTGGAGCATATAATGAGAGACTATAAGCTTGTATTCTTGTGCAGACTAAGATATTCTTGAGACATAGCCATCTGCTGGTCTAGCTGTGAAATTTGTAGAAGCATATTGTCTTACATCAATAATCTATTTTGTGGATTCTGAAATTGAGTGAGACAGTGATTTTATTTATTTGTTTATTTCTGAGAGCAGTTTTTTTTTTTTTAATATTTACTTTTGAGAGAGAGAGAGAACGTGTGGGGAAGGGGCAGAGAGAGAGAGGGAGATAGAGGACCTGAAGTGGGCTCTGTGCAAAGAGCAGAGAGCCCAATGCGAGCTCGAACTCATGAGCCGTGAGATCATGACCTGGGCCAAAGTTGGACGCGTAACCGACCCTGAGAGCATTTTTTTCTTAATTTTTTGGATTTCTACATGGGGAAGAACTTTTTCTCATTATTCTAGAGTGGGTACAACAGATCAAAGAAGAATAGACTATGTTTAATTACCTTCCAGATTATCTTGGCTGCAATTCAGGAACATGGCAGACTGAGTGAGCTAATGTCGACCTGTTTCCAGCTGCAAACACGTTCTACATTCATAATGCAGAAGGGAATGAGGGTTGGAGAAACTGTTGCACCATCTTTGGAAAATGTGATCTGCTAACAGCTTCCCATCACAAGGGCCTGTGACTCTTTGTCTAAGGGATGGTCCTGGACACTTGAGTTTGAGCAGCTCACATGCAAGATAGGTTGGAAATTCCAAGACGAAAAAACCCTGGGAATAATGGAGGACATAATGAGCAATAATGTAGTCCAACTCCTCTTGTTTGAGACACCTGTGGGTCACAGTTTTATACTGTCTCGAAGAGTTGCCCAGTGGGATTGGGTTCGATTACTTACGATGTTAAACTGCTTCATGAAGCTCAGCCAGGCTGGAAATCACCGAGCCATCTCAGACACACAGATCTATTGAATTTTTTTCCCAAATATCTTTCATAATTATCCAATATACTTTTACTAACAGAACACCAAATATCATCATCATCATCATAATAGTAATAATGTCAACAATACACTGACACTAATAATGGCTAAATTTCTATCAGTGGTTTCCTATGGATCAGGCAATATTTTATGTGTTCTCATTTTTAAATTCATTTAATATTTTTACTGATAGTATTATTAAAACTCTCTTTTTATAAATGAGGGAACTGAAGCTCAGAAGTGGAACCTTAGCTCAGTCTTTATTACAGTAGTACTAGGGTTACTGAAAGACCTTTCTGCTTATCCCCACTTGCAGTCTGGGAAGAGTCTATCCACATAAGAAATCTCAAATTCCAGACTTGTCAGGCTGTTGACTTGCACTGGAAGCCCTTTAGCTGAAAGGCATCTGCCCATTTCTGGACCACAGATAAACCACCAATTTTTCCAGTTTTCAAATTTAGAGAATAACCAACATTTTCAAACAGGATGGGATCCTGTATATGTTTGTGTAGGTGGAAAGGATTTGAGACTTGTCTAGATCCTGGAATTTGTGCCCAGTTTTGTCAACAATACTAAGAGGTCACTCAAACTTTCTTTAAATTATGTCCCATTATGATTTCATGCTGAAACAATGGGCCATAAGGTCTAACAGCTAGAAGATGGGACTTGTTTTGGCCCCCATCATAGATGTTTTGCTGAGTGAAACTTGTAGCTACTAATTATGTGTACTTTGTCTTCCTTAACACAATCCTTGATGCCTCTTGCAGAGAAGGATCCCTAAATTCTCTTCCATAAAATACAATGCCTAGAATAAATTAAAGATAGAATCTTTTCCTTCACCAATAGAATTTCCTCCCAATTCACTTTTGTTTTTAACTGAAATTATTGCATTTTATAGCATTTAAGACTTTAATTTTTACAGTTTCCCCCATAGACTTACATCATTAGAGTGTGTTTCAGCCCTGCAGAATTTCGGAAACCTGGGAGGTCAATATGTGTACAGAAATCATCTGGTAGGGTAAGACATAGTGTATCAATTATGGTGGTTAACACAGGCCTTTCATGGAGACCATGTAAATGACAAGACCATTCAGTACATATTTGACCCTTCCCCAGCCTGAAGATGGAGGAGCAAACCTATATTCAGTGTTCTCAGTCTATATATTTATTCTGTGTTCCAACCTTCTGGTTGTGGTTCAGAAGTCACCACTCTGAACTATGTTGTAAAGGAAGCTCAGGACCAGTGAGGGACATCACTGCTGCTGCTAAAACCTGGCCACTGAGAAATTATAATCCAGAGGTGTAATCCTGGGAACAAGCTTCATATCAGTAGACTACGATGTTCAACCATACAAAATGGTGACATCCCGTCTCCATTCCTTAGGGCAAAGATGATTGGAACAGGAGAGGTGCTGGTGTCTTAATAATTTGATATTCTTAACAGCTTTTTACCACCCATGGTTTAGGTCAATGGTTCTCATACTTGGACATGCATCAGAATTACCTAGAGGGGTTGTGAAAACCTAAGTTGCTGGGACCTATTCTCCACTTTCTGATTCAGTAGGGCTGGGGTGGGGCTGACAATTTGTATTTCTAACAAGTTTCAGGTGATGCCTGCTGCTGTTAGTCTAGAGATTTCACTTTGAGCACCTGACAGATAAACTTGTCTGCAATGGCAGGGACTCAGGAATTCCTGTCTCTACAACTTCTATCCTATATGCTTTACCTTCTGCTCGTTTTTTCTACTCAGGTACCTCCTCTTAGATTATGTTATCTTACACATGATTTTTTCCTTCCTTTAAGGCTTTAGTTATTTTCAGTGAAGGTTTTGAGACTTAATCTTCCTCAGTTTTATCCTCAATATTCATGCCAGAATGTGTTTGTTTAAAATACAGTTCTGACCATTTACCTAATTAAGTCTTTTCAGAGGATTTAATTTACTAATTAAGCCTTTTCAAAAATATACCAACTGCTCAAAATGTATTTAAGGACATTATCTTGCCGGTGTTTCAGCTTCCTATTTTGCTTTATCAGTTAGGATGCCTTCATCCATAGGTAACACAAGTAACTGAATCAGTTAGCTCTTGGTGCATAATACACCATCCCAAAACTCAGTGGCTTAAAACAATAAACAGTTATTATTGCTCATGAGTCTATGGTTCAGCGGGGCAGATTTTCTGGTCTCGACTAGGCTCACTTATAAGCCTGTGGTCGGTTGGTGGTTGGGTGGGCAGCTCTGCTGATCTTGTCTTGGCTCCCTTTCATGTTTGGGTGTCTGCTAGCTGTGTACTAGGCTAGAATGACCTTAGCTGAGACAACTAGGCTCTCTTCCATGTGGTCTCTCATTCTCTACAAGCTGGCTCAGGCTGGTAGGCATGACAATGGAGGAACTCCAAGAGACAGCAGAGACGTAGACATTCAAGGCCTCCTGTGGTCTAGGCTCAGAGCCAGCATACCGTCACTTTTGTCACTTTCTATTGGATAAAGCAATCCTTGCAGAGTGGGCAGATTCTGCTAAGTTATAAGGCAGAGAGCATAGATCCAAAGAGGTCATTAATTGAGACCATCAATGCAATTTACCTGCAATAGTACACAAAATAAAGTTTGCTTATACCTTGCATAGATTAATGATCTAACTGGATAGAAGACAAGATTCAGTGTAGACTATAGAATTGGTTGACTAAATAACTCAGTAATGTCATCAGGGACACACACCCTTCTCATCTTTCCTCTCAGCCATTCTCCGTCTATTGGCTCATCCTCAGGCAGGCTCATTTCAAGGTTTCAAATGGCTGTCCACTCTAATTAAAGAAATATGCTTCACTGTTTGCATTTGATAGATTCATTTATCCCGGAGCCCATAGAAATTCTCTTTTTGTGTTCCGTTGATTCAAACTGGCTTATACCTCCCCATTTTTAAAGCAATCACTTGTTTTGTGATGTAAGAGACTTGCAGACTAAAAGTGGCTTAAATAACTGAGTCCATTCATTTCTCATTTAGAAAGAAGTCTCAAGTTCTCTCCTGGACCAACAAGATTAGAGTTATGGTGGTCCTGGGATAGGTTTAGTAGGTTAATGTCCTTAGGAAGTCATGCTTCTCTCTTTGTTCCTTGAGTGCTAATGTTCTCACCCTCTTGTCTACAACTCCAGGCAGTGTGTCTTTACTCAACACCCAAATGTTAGAAGAAAGAATATGGACAAGAGAGTTAGCCTCATGCTTCCTCTCTTTATGTTAAGTGAATAAAGATCTATGTCAGAAGTCCCTGAGCAGGTCTCCTCTTATGTCTAAATGGCCACATTGCTACTTCTGGCTGCAAGGGAAGCTGGGAAAATGGATTTTGCTCTAGTGCTCGCTCTCTTTTGCTCTCTCTTTCATGACAGGAAAACCATTTCAGTGTGACTGAAAGGACAAGAAATGACTCTTGTATATGCAAAACTTTGTGTGTCTCAAACATCAACGCACTAAAATGCTATGTCTTCAAATAAAGGTCTACATAACCCTGATAGTTGGCTTTTATGCACTTGAATTAACTAGGCAATGAAGTCTTGGATACTTCTTAACTCTTATACCAGAGTACAAATAAATATTTCTGAGAAGCAGAAAGAAATTGGTGCATTCAGACATTGTTGGTAGATCAAGACACAAATTTTTTTAAGTGTTTATTTTTGAGAGAACAAGAGAGAGAAAGAGAGCACCAGCGAGCGCAGAGGGGCAGGGGCAGAGAGAGAGGGAGACAGAGGATCTGAAGCAGGCTGCATGCTGACAGCAGAGAGCCCGATGCAGGGCTTGAACTCATGAACTGAGAGATCATGACCTGAGCCAAAGTAGGACACTGAGCCACCCAGGCACCCTGACATAAAGTTTATCTGGAGAAAATTTTCAGGTCAAAACACTTACTCACTGTGACTAAGTCACATGTAAATGACACTAAGCACATGTCCTCTGTGAAGACAAGTGTTTAGGATGAAGTTTGCCTGGGGAGCATCCTCTTGCAGAAATATTTGTACTTGTAGTGCTTGCACTAGAGTGGTCTAGTGTTCTGATATCACAGCATCCTATAGCAACCCTGTTCTGACTCTACAGGAAGTGTCCTGTCTCTTGGTCCTATCTTTCCATCTATCAGTCGTCACATTTTGTTGAATTGGTTGACATAGAGCCCTCTTCTTAGGCTGATTTTCCCTTGGAAAGAATCATAAGTTTACTGTAAAACCTACAAATGAGTTGTTGAATGCATATGTTACCCGTTGCAAGTTTCCATTGCATCTAGGCAGGCTTATACTTAACTCAAAGGACAAGATAATTGCAGGAACAATTTAGGGACACAGAGGTCCTCAAATCACTTAGTATATGCAAAGTGTAATAAACTACAAGACAGATTTTTGGGCAAAGACTTCCTCATGTTTCAAAGATTTCCAGTTACATAGGAATTTTAACAGATTCACCTCCTCCTAAACAGTGCTCTTACTTCCTACTGCTCGGTGGCTTTAGAAACACAGGTAAGGGAACATACTGAAACCTGTCTGGCTAAAAGTATGCCACCAGACATACTGTCTTGCTTGTTTTCCCCTAATGGGATATAAATGATGGGTTATCCGTCACTCATCACCATTCAGCATCCTAAGCTCAGCTATCAAATGCTGGCATGGGGGAAGGAGAGGCATGTGTTGCAGAAGAGGCTATGTCTGAGAAGCTCAGAAACATAAGGGTACCTGAGGGTCAGTAAATGCTTTTCTCTTGTTAGCTAAGCCAGAGCTTCCTTTTTGAGGGGTGAGTGATTTTAGCCTCTTCAGTCAGGAGCTTAGTTGAACAACGGGAATGATTAGTTCATTTCCCAGTCGGAGGTTGTTGTTGCAGGAATGGTTTTAATATACACAGGGTTTTGGCTTCGATTTTTGCTTTCAAACTCCAGCAAGTCTTGAATTGTTTATTGAATCTATGTTGAGAAACAGAACTGAGAGATGAAGCTAATAATTGGCAAGAGTCCCAATCCTTGTGTCATTATGGTCATTAATTAGGGTAAGGGTTATGCAGGGAAAGGTTGCTGATTTGAGTCACTTGTTTCCAGATCTTTTCTCAGGGGAAGGGGTTATAATTAGGAGTTCTGTTTTTCTGTAGGTAAACAGAGATTGCATTAGGAAGCAGAAACGATGCATACTGTTAGTAGATAATTTGTTTCGTTGGCAAGTTAGTCAAGAGAGAATCAACCGTCTTTTCTTGAGCATCATTTTCAACCCCAGACCTCATTGTATCAGTTAGTAGAATACTTAGCATAAGGGAAACTTTATGGAAAATTTACAGTAAAAAAAAAAATTGTTACACCGTATACTCCATTCACCTTCCTTTTGGGGTAACTAGAGGCTAATGCCACATCCTAGGTAGAGGGTGGGTCTATTTCATTAGAAAAGCAAGTTTCCTTGTGTTGTGTAAAAGGACTTGATTCATACGTAGGAGAGGAAGGGGTCCCAGCACTGTGATCCCTTAGGAGGTCTGCATCTTAGAAGCTCAGGTAACCATTGACAAATTTTCGTATTCTCTTATATGTATATATAGTTTTTTAATTTATAGAAAGTTCAAAGTTTTCCTAATTTAGATTTGTCATAAATATGAACAAAATGTTAACTTACACCCTCCGTGTGTGTCTATGGCGACATGGCAAATGAGACAGCATTGTGTCCTAATCTGATAGTTTATTCTGGATGAGCAAATGTATATATATTTTTGAGATTAGTTGTATTTGGTGTTAGTACAATAGAGAAGGAGTTTTGGTAGATATCAAAATGTGAAGCAATATAGCATGGCCAAACCAACAATACCAACACAAAATTAAAGTCCTGAGGGTCTCTTATTTGTGAGAGAAACCCCATTGTTGGGTCTCCTGCAACATCCTCAGGGACTCCCGTGTTTCTGCTTTGCATCCAGGTAAAATGAGGGCAGGCAGCACACAGTCTCAGGACTCTTTATAAGCAGTAGCCTTCATGTTATCTTTTGTAAGATACTTACATGGAAACTCAGGAGGTTTTTAATTGAAAATGCTGGTGCATGGGAGGGTGTGGTGGTGTTGTCTAATATGTACTAATGACAATAGCGTGTGTGGGTGTAACGCATGGCAAGACCCCACAGGGCATCTATCTCCAGCTACTTGCAGTGCCAGGATTGCTCACCACACCCGTCTCGGTTTGGAAACTCCTCACAGAGCAAGATACTCTCGGGCCAGAGCTGAAATGAGTCCCCTTCTCTGAACACAAAAAGTATACATGACACCACATCTACTTCCGTTTCTGGAGTCTGGCCAATTGGGATCGAAGCGAGTTTAGATTCCAATATGACGGCCATCATTTTTGTAGGTGGAATTGGTCAGAAATTAGCATGGAAAGACTGCTGAGGCGTGTATTTGGCAGGGTGTCTACGTCATTTCATTTCAGAGCCTTGCCTTGAAATGGGAATTACTTCTCTATTAATACTGCTGCATCTTCCCATCAACATTTGTAGATATGATTAAAAAATTACTCATCCATAGTAATTCCTGAGAAGCTTAGCTTTATGGATGGTTTAACTGATAGTTAAGAAGGAAAAAAAAATGTGTGTGTGTGTGTGTGTGTGTGTGTGTGTGTGTGTGTGTGTGTGAGATTACTTGGCATAGATAAAATCCTGAGGAAAATAAACAATTACCTACCAGAAGCTGCAGTGACCCAATTGATTGCCCCTTACCCTACCCTCCTTCCCCCTCCTGCATTAATTAGGTGTTATACTTAAGATCTGGATCTTCAAAGACACCTTTCCAATTTATTTAATTTCTTCTGTGCTGAGAATTTCTTTGGGGGGCAAAAAAGAATGTAATAGCTTTCAAAATTAGTGACTTAAAAATAAGATTACAGGTTTTTCTAGCCTGATGATAGCAGCAAGAGTTTCCTAGATCTGGGTTTATTTGACAAACCTGATTGGCCAATGTAATTAAGTGGATGATGGTATGAATATTAAGAAAATAACATTGGGTGTGTGTGTTAGGGGGTGGTTTTTCTGCGTGCATTTTTGTATTGTTGCTGGAGACCATTGTTTTTGCCACTGGGTACTGCGCCCTCCGAGGCAATCTCTAACTCTTTTTAACAAATTTTTCTCATTATTTACCTACATATTTCCAATTAATGTTTGATAATATCACTATTCCTTTATTTTTCATTTTGAAGAATTATTTTTTGAACTCTCATTGTGGAATATGGTGATTTGATTATTCTTTTCTTTATCCTCTGACTATAAGCATCATATCCCCTTTTCCTTCTGGGATGGTTATTTGGTATTTATTATTAGACCAACATTCACTTCTATGTGCTGTCATAACTCTGAAAATATTAGTTACAGCTGAATCATATAGTATACTGTGCTCATTTTTCCTTTATAATTTTTTTTGGTGACAACTGTCTTCTGTATTTTGTTTTCTTTGTTTTGGTTGTTAACTCAAGCCCAATTTTTGTCTCAGTTCTGTATATGTTTCTCTATATGATTATAGACCTTTGGTAATCTATCAGTTTCATCTTCTGACATGATCTTCCAAAACATTCTGACATACCGTGATGAAGATTGATTGCTGTCTGTACTGGCTCATAGCTGCTATATTGGGAATTTTCTTAAACATTGTCTTGATTTCCCTTACCTCATCCAAGTTTGTTTCCTGTTTTCTAGAACTCAAGTCAGGATGTCTTGACTCTCCTTTAACACTTAATTAAGAATTTAGTAGGATGTGTAATTTTTATGTTAGAGATATCTTTTCCTAAATTATTTGAAGGCATTTTTCCATAGTCTCTTGGCAGTTAGAGGTACTGTTAAAAAAAAAAAAAAACTGTTATCATAGACTCCAGAACATTTATATACAACTCATTTTTTTCTTAATACAAAATTATAGTGTTTTTTTGTAGTCATAAGAGTTGGTATTTCACAGTGGTATATTTGGGTGTGGGTCAATTTTCAATCACTATTCTGTAGACTCTCTGAACCCTTTAAATAATGGAAACATGTCTCCTGTTTGGGGGATGTTGTTTTGAAATGTTTACCTGATTATTCCCTTTCTACTATTGGTACCCTTTTATCTGTTCTCTTTTTTTTTTTTTTTTTTATTTCACCAACTCTATCCTGCAGACTTTATATTGAAGTTTAAAAAAAATTGCTTCTTTTATTTATTTTTTTTCCAAAAGCCTATTTTATTCTCTGAAGATACTTTTCCTCTAAAATTCTGTTCTTTTTATTTTTTCAGATACACTGTTTATCGCTTTGAAAATATTTTTTGCTTATTTTTATTCCTCCAAATACCTTTGTTTTTTTCCCCTGCTTGCTTATTTTTGTATCTATTTTTAATATTATGTTCCTTCTTCAAATGGCTGGGACCTTAGATTCTTTGTTGGACTTATTTACTGTGGTCTTCCTGTGTAATGATTCTGATGAGGAACTTTCCTTGCAGAAGCCCAAAGATAGTACTTTATATCTTTATTCTTGGTGTTGTCAAATTTTACACTAAAGAGACTTTGTATTCCCTATATGTAAGATAGACTTTTGGCTTCCAGTATTCTAGAATTTAAGTGAACAAGGAAAATCGAGAGGTACTTTTCTCGGGGTGTCCGGTGGATTAGTCAGTTAAGCATCTCAGTCTTGATTTCCACTCAGGTCATGATTCCAGGGTCATGAGATTGAGCTCCACATCGGAGCCTGTTGAAGATTCTCTCTCTCTCTCTCTCTCTCTCTCTCTCTGTCACACACACACACAAAGTACCTTCTCATCAATGAGCCTGTCTCAGTGTCGGGACTTTCTGCTTTGCTATCTCGAGAATGTAAAGCTTAAAGTCTTGTACTGGGATGGAGGGTAGAACCTTGGCTTGCTGCAGGTAGAGACATAACTACTTCTCACTCAGAAGGGGGGGTGATTCTGGTGGGGAATAGCCATTATAATTTTGTGTAAGTTGACTTGTCTTTTTCCCCACTTACACCCTCAAAACCAGAAGTGGATGCTGCTGCCAATTCCTGAGACTTGAAGGTAAATAAAGTTACATTTTGGCCTTTTCTTCTGTTATTTTAGGGGTAAGCTTTCCCTGGTATACCAAATCTTACCATGTATTCACCTACCTTCCAGTTTGAAAAACTGAACTTCTGTCTTTTTACAGGTTCTCTTTTTCCTTGTGGATTCTTTGGTCATTAATTCTTTGGTTATTGTCACTTTACTTGTTTTCTCTTCAGGAGGTAGCAGCACTGCATCACATGGTAATAAGGTCAGTCTTTATAATTACATCTAGTGTCAGCTCAGGAGATCGAATGAAACAGTTGCCAAGATAGAATTAGATGGGTCAGAGATTCATCGGTTGAAATACCTATGAGGGATAAGAGGGAGAGGGATTAGGAGTGGGAAAAAGGACAACCTTCAGACGTGATGTAAGTTTTTAAAAAAAGTTTTTTAATGTTTATTTATTTTTGAGAGACAGAGAGAGACAGAGCACAAGCAGGGGAGGGGCAGAGAGAGAGGGATACAGAGAATCCGAAGGAGGCTCCAGGCTCTGAGCTGTCAGCACAGAGCCCGACGTGGGGCTCGAACCCTGAACTGTGAGATCATGACCTGAGCTGTGGTCAGACGTATAACCGACTGAGCCACCAAGGTGCCCCCGACATTATGCAAATTTTATGTGAAAGGACAGAGGGAAGGAAGGAGCTTTGAGTAGGATGAGATTTGTACTGCAGCACAGCCCTGAGGAAAGCTTGGCCTGGCTGGTAGGCAGTCGAACACAGAGATTGCCCATGAGAAGACTCACACATTAGGCAGGAATGGTCTCGCTTCTGTAGCTGTGCTGTGCTCAGCCATTGGTTGGGAGAAGCCCAAGGGCTGTTGGAACATTGTGGTGAGTCACAGAGATGCAGCAGTCGGAGGTTATCGACTAACAGCACTCCTTGTAGCAGAGTTTGTTGTGAAGGAATATCCGGTCGGTACTTGCCCATGGCCACCATACCTCTGCTCTGTGAAAAAGCATTAATTAGGTACCAGCTTTATGTAGAATAAAGTATCAGTTACTGTGTTAGTCATTTTGGACGATGGACTCGGTGACTCACAGAAGCAACAGGAATTTATTTCATAGTTCTGGAGGCTGGAAGTTCAAGATCAGGGTACCACCATTGTCAGGTTCTCTTGATGGTACTTTTCTGGGTTGTAGACTTCTGACTTCTCATTGTATCTTCAGATGGTGAAAAAAGAGCAGGCAATCTCTCTGGCCTCTTATAAGTTTGCGTATAAAGTTCTATCCTCGTGACTTAATTACCTCCCAAAGGCTCCACCCCCAAATACCATCATTAGGAGATTAGATTTCAACATGTAAATTTTGGGGACACACCAACCCTCAGTCCATAACAGTTACTATTCAGTAGTGGTGTGAGAAAACAATGACATCTTTCCTTCAAAACGTACAGTGTGGTTTAAGAGACTGACAGGAAACACTAGAATTCCTTTCCTGTGCAGGATTTCATTGAATGAATCCTCTCATTTAATTCCATAGAACATCACTAGACTGTTGCCCAAATCCTGACAGCAGTAACTAAAAAATATATGTTCCCTTGTTTCTCCACTGCCAGCATTATCTGCTCCCCGGACTATCTCCTGCAACCTTCCAACAGGCCTTTCTTACTCTTCTCCTGTTCAGTTACCATTCATTTACCGTATAGCAGCCACTGAGGGTGTACTTTGAAAAATCGAATTGGATCTTATCACTTCTTAAAACACTCTGATGAATTAGTGACATCTAAGCCCCTTGCATGGTGTGTAAAGCCCACATGTGGCTGAGTGCGTGCCTAGCTCATGCTCCACTGCTGTCCCCTTTTTCACTGCACACTGGCTCTGTAGGCCCTTCTTCCTTCCTGATCCCCAGGCTGGCCTTTCTGCCTCCAGAGCACTGCGCTAGTGTTCCCTCTGTCTAGAATGCCCTTTCCCTGCTCTTTCCGCTGCTGCCTCCCCATCTTTACATTTTAGACGCTGTACAAGTCACATACGCTTGATTTGGGGTGCTTGTAACCTGAAGCAGAACCGAGACCCCGACTTTCGTGGTTGGTTTAGGAGGCTGCTAGCACTGATGGTTAGATATCCGTCAACAGCTAAGCAAGGCTTTGTTTGCTTTCCTGGGAAGGCTCAGAGAACAGTAGCAAGATTAAAGCAACCCTTACATCTTGGGTCTCTTCTGTCAACAGGTTAGTCAAATATCTCCTTTGTAAATGCAAATTATCATACACTGGTAGAGTGTTAAATAGGAGAAGACATCCATGTTTGGAGGAAGGGCTGAACAAAATGGATCATTTACAGTGTGATTGTATGTTTAATTTTTCTTATTATAGCTAAATATGTATCTAGACTGCTTTCAGACCAGTAATATAGTGCCTAGAGTATAGCACATCCTCAATAAATTACTTTGAATTGAACATGGGAACACCAGAAGCACAGGATTTCTATATAGAAAACTATATTTCAATTTCGTGGTACCCTGCTTGTCACAGTGAGTAAAATTTATTCACATATCCTCTTTTAAAAGTCTAGAACTTCTAAATATTTAGGACTGTTTACATGGTTGTAAGTGAAGTGAGAGACACTAATAATTAATTATTCATTGCCTCATTCAGTCTCCCTTGTTTTTAATAAATATTCCCACCTACAAAAAAATGAGGAAGGTTGAGAGAAAGATAGGTCTGAAGAGGGAAAACAAGTGGATTTCCATTAAACCTGTTGCTTTTATTTTTTTTCCTCTGCGATTATTTCTTTGTCATTAAGTAAAAGGTACATAGGAAGAAAATATGTTCCCTGCCCTCTATTATACCATAATGTACACACTATTAAATAGATTATGAAATGTTCATGCTGTGTTGATTTTCTGTACCACAGATTGGCAAACTTTTTTCCTGTACAGGACTAGATTTGCAGACCACATGATTGATATCCTGTCTTCTCTTTCTTCTTTCTCCTGCTCTTCTTTCTTCTTCATTTATAACACTTAAAATGTTAAAAAAAAAAAAAAATTAACTCATAGCTGGGCAGTGATCAGGGGCCAGATTTGGCATGTAACTGACCTATATAATAATTCAACTTAACTTACAAAAGCAAAAATTAGAAGCTGTCATCTGAAATTATTATAGGCACAATGGGGGCAAAATATCAAGCTCAAAGAAATGGGAGACTTTATAATTCTAATTATATCTGAGGAAAAATTAAAATGTGTATTTGTATAGCAACAGGAAAAAAACTAAGTCCAGAAATAGGCAGCAGTTCTGATATACAGACATCAAATATTTGATAGTTTTTCATGCCTTCTGGGTGAGGGTTGTAAAAACTGATTGGACTTGTAAATTTATGACCAGGATCTCTAAGTTTTGAGTTAGATTACAAGCAAGACAAAAATGGGGATTTTGCATATTATCATGGGAAAGCAGGATGGCAGGTTGTTTCCCAGAGTGTCTGGGGAATGTGATTGGTGGATTTATTTTCATACTAGCCATGAACAGTCAAGTCTGAGCTTGCAGATGGCATAAGCACCAGTGACTCAGAAGGATTGATGCCAGTGGTAGAGAGGTACATCTGCTCTCTAGAAAAAAAAAAAAAGTATTTACTCATTTTCATGGTGTAGATACTCCCACTGTGACCCATTTCAAGCTACCAGTGGTTTAACAATCATCTGAGAAAACTCATGAATGTTTAATAATCACCTGTTTGCGCTGGTAGGAGCTGACCCCAGCATAGCCCTAGTTGTCACCCACCTAAGAGACTGTTAGCTGTGTCTTAGAACTCTGTTCTTGAAAGCTGTCTATTCCTTACTATGCCAGATAGACCTGTGTTAAATCAGTTAAATCTAAGGAAGTAATTTAGAAAACTTTGAGCATTGTTCAATTATGAAAAACATGTTCTATGTCAAAGATTGGTAAACCATAACCTGTGGGTCAAACTGGGCCATAGTGTGTTTTGTATAGCTCATCAGCTTAGGATGAGTTTTACATTTTTTCATTTACGTTAAATATATATATGTATGTATATATGTGTATATATATATATATACATACACACACACACACACACACACACACACATATATATATATATATACATATATATATATATATACACACACATTTCGAGAGAGAGTGCATGTGTGGGTGTGAGGGAGGGATAGAAAGAGAGGTAGAGAGAGAATCCCAAGCAGGCTCTGAGCTATCAGTGTGGAGCCTGAAGTCAGGATCAAACTCATGAACCATGAGATCATGACCTGATCCCAAATCAAGAGTCGATGCTTAACTGACTGTGCCACCCAGGTGCCCCAGAATGAGTTTTACATTTTTAAAGCATTGTAGAAAAGAAAACGAAGGAGAAGGAGAAACTATGCAATGGAGACCATAGGGTAGCTCTCAAAGCCCAGCTACCTATTACAGTAAAAGTATGCTGACGCTATTCTATGCTACCATTACCTGAATTGAAAAATACAATACTTGTCAGCCATCTATAAAGGCATATGTGTGTTAAATAGAAATCCAGGGGCACCTGGGTGGGTCAGTTGGTTAAGCCTCCGACTTGGGCTCAGGTCATGATCTCGTGGTTTGTGAGTTCAAGCCCCACATCACGCTCTGTGCTGACAGCTCGGAGCCTGGACCCTGCTTCAGAGTCTGTGTCTCCCTCTCTCTGTGCCCTTCCCCAGCTCTCTCTCTCTCTCTCTCTCTCTCTCTCTCTCTCTCTTAAAAATAAATGAACATAAAAAAAAAAAGAAATCCAAAGACAATGTTTTTATCTGAAAACAAGATAAGAAAAGTAGAAATGCAATCATAATGAATACTTCGAACAATATGAATAACTCAAGAAGTTAACCCAAGTTAGAGTATGTGTTTTTGCTTGGAAATCCTTGACATTTTAAGCCCTATTTTAAAGTTTTGCAATTAGTGACAGAAGGTGTGGAGCAAGTGGAGCTCTCATTCACAGTAATTTCTTATAAAGTTAACCGCACCCTTATCAAGTGATGTAGCAAGTCCACACTGACTTATGGTTCCCCAGAAAAATTAAAACATATGTGCACAAGAAGACTTGTGTAAGAATGCTTATAACATACGAATTCATAACAGCTCCAAACAGAAACAACCCAAATGTACATCAGCATATGAATGAGTAAAAAAAACAACAAACAAAAACCTGTGGTGTCTTCATAAAATGGAATATTACTCAGCAATGAAAAGGCTGTTTTACTGTTATATGCAAAAGCATGGGTGGATTTCAAAACTTACAATGAGCAAAAGAATCCAGATTCAAAAGACTACATACTACATGATTCCCTTTTCTGTAAAGGACCAAGAAGTTAACGTTTTAATCTTTGTGGGCAATTACTTAATTCTACCATTGTAGCATAAAAGCAGTCATGGATAATATGTCAATGTAATTGAGACCATGACTGAATGACAATAAAACTTTGTTTTGGACACTGAAATTTTAATATCATAAATATTTCATATGTAATGAAATATTATTTTCTTTCTGTCTTGTCTTTTCACACCATTTCAACATGGAGGGGGAAAAATCCCATTTTTTTTTTTTTTTTTTTAGATTGTGGGCTTTACAAAAAAGGACAGGCAATATTTTGCCTATGAGCCATAGTTTGCAAACCCTTTGTTTTAGACCAAACTATACTAATATAAATGTCAGAAAACAGATAAGCAGTTGTCTGGGGCCAGGCATAAGGTAGGGTTGACTAACAAGGGGCACAAGGGTGTTTTGGGGGGTTGATGAACATGTTCCATATCTTGATTGGAGTGGTGGTTATACATAAGAGTATATATTTTTTAAAACTCACCAACTGTAGGCTGAAAATAGGACATTTTATTATATGTAAATTATACTTTAATAAAGTTGATTTTCCAAAAAATTAAAGAGAAAAAAATAATAAACTGCAACTAGAGATAGATGTATTTATTTTACTCTTAGCCTCCCCCCCCCCGGCCGCCCCCCCCCCCACCCCCCCCCTGCAAGCCTTCACTAGCTTGAAAGCTATTTTACATGATATTGAACTGGTTTAGGAGGTAACAAAATTTTCTCAGGTGAGTAGAGATCAACCAGTTTTCACTTGGCAATATTCCAGGGTGGGAAAACTGGAAGGCAGAGGAAGGAATTAGCTCTTAACTAATCATTTATCATTCCATGGGTCAAGTATTCCAGCAAGATACACCAAATTTAGAAACTTCAAAAACTTTAATTTGATTCAGAGATAATTTATCATCATTGAAACATATTGTATAGTCACACAAGTGTGTTAAAAAATTAAGGAATCCAAAATATGTTTTACAATGCCATATTGACATGAAGGATGAAAGAAAGTCACCTAATAATAATATCAATAATCAAGCCTGACATTAACTTATTTCTAATGCTAGTACTGTGCTCAGTGCTTTACCTACAATATCTAATAAAATCCTTGAAATATCCTTATGAGGTTGATGGCTTTATTATCCTCATTTTCACATGAAAAAAGTGAGGCTTAAGTTAAAATCTTGTTTAGAACTGCTGAGTTAGAAAGAGGCCAAGCCAGGATTGAATCCAGGTTCACTAATCCTGGAGCCTTCAGCTTGATAAGCTAGGAAAAAAACATTTTCTGTCTTGAAAGGTTTGACTAGGAAGAAAAGAAAGAGAGAGAGAGGGATGGGAGGGGGGGAAGGAAGGAAGGAAAGAAGGAAGGAAAAGAAGGAAGGAAGGGAGAAAGGAATTCTGTTGTAAATGCTTAGGGCATTTAAGAGATGGGAATATAAGGACCTTAATTTTCTAAGCCCCTTACTAAAGTGCCTGGCCCTTAACTGTTCAAAAACTGTTTGTGGGGTAAATTAATTAAAAATTTTTCTGCAGAATGTTTTGGCCTTAATACCTTAGCTGCTTCCTTTTTTTCCCCCTCAAAATTTTAATATTGATTTTTCTTCAGAAGTTCACATGACATAAAATTGGCCATTTTGTAGGATGTCATTCGGTGGATTTAGTACATCACAAAGTTGTGCAACCATCACCTCTGTCAGGTTCTCCTTATCTCATTTTAAAAACAGGATAAACATTAACTTCTGAGCATTATTTTCATGTCTTAAAACCCAGAGCAAAAAATATGGACCTGATAAGAAATGTTTTTGATCATTACTGCCACCTTATCTCTGGCCGTGTAAAAGCTCTGTAGACATTTGAGGCTTACGGATCTGGGTACCACCAGCATACTCTGTGAGCCGTTGAACGAAGAACACATTCACAAGTCAAGACAATCTTTTTCAAGATCAGGCATTTGCTGGTTATGCAAGCTGCGTTGCTGATGTTAGTTCAGTTGCTTTTACACTCCTCGAGTATGTCATTCCACTTTGATCACTCACGGTACTTGCTGACTTTCTGGGAAATGAGTAAGAGTGTTTCATTCAACCATAAGCATGTCCGGGACTGGGCTACAACTCTTAGAGTTCTCTTCACTGTCCTTAAACAGAGATAGGGAAACCTTGATTTGAAAGTGGTTGCATGCTGTCAGGTGGTGTGGAAGTTGGAAATTGTAGACACCTGGGCTGTTATATTACTCATGGGCTTGTTTTATGGCCGTGATTGATGCCAGATGAAAGTTGCTTGGGCAGGCTGGAGCGCTTACCCAGGTGAGCGTTTATAATGGCATTCCGATAAGGAGAGAGCCACTGGGCAAATCACCACCCGGCTCTGAAAGTTCACCAGAGATTGTTATCAACAGCCGACATCTGTTTACTTCCTTAACCTATGACAGCTTATCAAGTTCCCAGATGCGTGCACACCAGGATGAAGGAAAGAACATAAAGCAGCATATCTCCTTTTATCGGCTGTCAGTGTCATTCTGCTTCATAATTGATGTTTGTGTTTTTCCTAGAGTGAGATGCATCTGTTTATATCAGACTACTTTCTCATGATATTTTTTGGAACCTACTGAGGGAGAAAAGAAAAAAAAAAGAGGAAAGGAAAAAAAAGTAAGGAAGAGGTCTTACATTATCAGCTCAGGCTTCCTCCCAGACGGTGCACCTGTTCCTTTCAAGTTCCTTTCCAGAGTGACTAAGAAAATGATTTTATTATATTGTGACCTTCAGTCTAAATTCCCCTTTATGAAGCAGTGGATAGTGAGACTCCCAAGTATTGCAAGTACTACCAATCTACAGTTATAACATACATCTGGGGAAGATGGCTGTTTTTATGATGGGAACAAAAAAAAGCACACCAAGAAAACTGGGGTTACACTGGTTAAAACGTCCAGAAAAACATATTAAATGATTAACATTCGTCAAGAAAGAATCATTTAAATGTGCTAAACAATGTGGTTACTTTTTTTTGTTTTTCTGGTGTCACTCTGGCTTTAAATATCATATATCCAATTCAAACAAAAATTATTAACGACATGGGCAAAGGAGTGGTCCTGTTTCGTTTTTATAGTGTGACTCAGCAGCTGTACTCCATTTAAGAAAGACTGAGCATTCTAATAATTCACTCTAGTTAACTACTCCTTTCTGATAATGAGTCTTCTTGGTGTAGTCCACCAATGAAAGCTTTGAAGTTGGCTCATGTTACTAGCAGGAATCATGATAACATGTTTTGATGCTGCTTAGAAGTTTCTGTCCCCAAAGACCCCCAGATAGTCATCTTTCCATTATTCATACACTTGCTGTCCCCTTTGACATTTTCCTGGAAAACTTTTAATCTCGGATGCTTTTTTCTCTATGTGCCTAGTGTTTTTTATTTTTTCCCTGCTACCCAGAAAACATCATTTTATGAAACAACCCCAGAATGAGGACAGTAAATGGGCTGTATACATAAAAAAAGCATTTCAAGCTAAGATAGAAGTGACATTTTTATATTCAACCATTTTTAGAAGATTCCTGGGACTTTCCTCACTTTGTATAAATAATTGAGAAATGTATATACATTAACTGGAGGAAAGATTAATTTTATTGACCTGCTGTTTGCCTGCTGTTCAGCTTCAACTCTATTTGGTCTAAACAAAGGTGATTCAGAGAAATGTTTCTAAAACAAAATTAGTGATCTGGAAAGTCAAAAATGTTTTAAGATAGCACAGTGTTCTAACTGGATCTGACTTCAGTCATCTGATGCAAAGACCATTTATTTTTTCAAGGCTTTGGTTGTAATTTCATAGTGAACTTCTTCTCAGCAATGCCACCCACTTTCAGTCCTTCTAGAGTCTCAAAGATATGTATTCTTACCATGGAAACCACAGGCTCTAATAATGTTTAATTGTTATCCCCTTGTGTTGTAATTCTATACCGATGAGGGGGTGGAAAAGTGGCAACTGTTATCACCAAGTGTAGCATTTCATAACATCTTTGAGCAGACAGAAATAACCTCCTTCAAAGGCATTCAGGGACACTTTGATGTAGCAACATACTGGTCACTGGAAGTCACTCATCACTGGATGGACGGTTAAAAACTTTCTCCAGACATTTGTTTCTTCCTGTTTCTGTCATTCCTTAAATACCAACCTTTTGTCACCAGCTTTTAGTCCTTATTCTTCATGGTTGAATACCTGTAATAGAGACCCCAGTAAAAACAGGATCATATAAATATCTGAAATTTCTTATCTGGCTGAATGTACCGATGGGTTCATGAGGTCTCCCTGCACTCGGGATTCTATTTGCTTAAACTATTTAGACACCAACCATATGTGAAGGAACTCACCGCCCCTGCCCCCCCCCCCCAAAAAAAAGAATGGGTAATAGCCAACAGCTCTGATATGAAGACACAGGTAGAGTATGAGGATGTGTAGTTGGTGTTTTTGTGTTTTGGTATTAGGAAGATTGAAAACCCTATCAACCTTCTTGATGTGCAAATGACATAAAATCAGTTGTACCAAGTTTTAAGTGTAAGTTTTGGTAAGTTTTGAGAAGTGTATCTTTCTGTGTAACACCTCCACCACCAAGATGTAGAACAAATCTATTACCCTCAAAGATTATGACCGTTTCCAGACAATTCCCTGCTAATCTCTGGTCACAGGCAGACACTAAATAAGACTTGTCTTTCTAGAGTTTCATGTAATTAAAAGCTCAGAGTTCATACATTTTTGTGCAAAGCTTTTACTACTCAGCTAATGTTTTTGAGATTCCTGCACGTTGTTGTGTGCCTCTAATCTATTCCGTTCAATTGATGATGAGTATTTCTTTGCATGGATATATACTGTAGTTTGTTTATTCAGTCACCTGTTGATGGATACCTGGGTTGTTTACAACATGGGGCTATAACAAATAAAGCTGCTATAAACATTCGTGCACTAATCGTTTTGGAGATACATGTTTACATTTACTTTTGTTAAATATGGTTAGTGGATCACCGTGTCCCATGGTAAGTGAATGCTTGGCTTTATAAGTAACTGACAAGCTATTTCCAAAGTACCATTGTACCATTTTTCATTCCCACTGGCAGTATGTGACAGTAGCAATTTTTTCACATACTTGCCAGCTCTTAGTGTTAAGGTTCTTTTTAACTTTAGGCATTCCAGTGCATAATGGTATCTATCTGAAGGTTTAACTTTTATTTCCTTGATAAATAATAATACTGAGCCTATATTTATGTGTTTACTGGCTATTTGTATACCTTCTTCTGCGAAGTGTCTGATAGTGTATATAATAGTGTTTGCCTGTTTTTATAGGATTATTTAATATTTTATTGAGTTTCATGGGTTCTTAGTATTCTAGATACGATTCCTATGTCATATATATACATTGCAAATATTTTCTTCCAGTCTGTGTGTTATTTTATTCACTCATCAGTATCTTTCAAAGTGTTTTGATTTATCTGAGGAATCCTAACCTCTTCTAAGATTGTAAAAATTCTCCTCCTTTATTCTGGGGGTTTTATATTTTGAATTTTTATGTTTAGTTTTATGATCCATTTTGAGTTAATATTTACATGATGGAAGGTAAGAGTTAAGATTTTTTTATATGGATAAATGTTTGTTCTTACACCATTTGTATAAAAGACGATCGCTTTCTCCTACTGAACTGCTCTTCAGGTTAGTTAAATACCCATATACATTTTAGAGTTAGTTCATCAGTTTCTAAAACACGCCTGTGTTTGATTGGGGTTGCTTTAAGTTTATAGATAAAATTATAGTTGTTTTAATAAAATTGAGTCTTCCAATTTATAACCATGTTACAATTCTCCAGTTATTTAGATCTAAGCATTGTTCTATAGTTTCTTTATGCAGTATTTTGTAGTTTTCAGTGTACAGGCCTTACATATATACTGTGAAATCTACTTATACTTAGATATTTAATTGCAATTATAATGCTGTTTTTATTTCCATTACAATGGTTTATTGCTGCTATATAGAAAAATCATTTATATTTGTATATTAATTTTTTTTTTTTTTACCTATGACCTTGATAAACTTACCTACTATCTTCTAACTTGTTTTCTAAATTATTTGGAGTATCCTGTATGGATGATTGTCATCTCTAGATAAAGACAGTCTTATTTCTTTCTTTGCAATATGTATTCATATTTTTATTTCTTTATGCAATAGGTATGCATATTTTTATTTCTTTTTCTCATCTTAGTGAAATATCTAGGATCTTCAGCAAATTTTTTAGTAGAAACAGTGAGAGTAGAAACTTTTGCCTTGTTTCCAGTCTCAGGGAGAAAGCATAGCCTCTTTAATCATTAAATATAATGTTAGTATAAAGCCTGATTGAGTGGTTGGAGAAATTTCCTTCTGTTCCTGACTTCTGAAAGTTTGCATCATGAATAGGTATCAAATTTTGTCCGTTTCATTTTCAGCATTTATTGTTATGATCATATGCATAGTATTTCTCCTTTATTATGTTAATATGATGAACTTGAGTGACTAATTTTTTGATTGTTAAACCAAATTTATGTAACATGTAGCACATTTTCTGGAGTGTTCTGAATGAGCACAGAGCCATTTGGGAGAGACAAGTGCTACTTTTCCAGAACTTCTGTAGGTAGTGTCTTTAAAAAAACATTTTTTTTTTTTAATGTTTGTTTATTTCTGAGACAGAGAGAGACAGAGCATGAGCGGGAGAGGGGCAGAGAGAGAGAGAGAGAGAGAGAGGGAGACACAGAATCAGAAGCAGGCTCCAGACTCTGAGGTGTCATCACAGAGCCCGACGCGGGGCTGGAACTCAAAAACCGTGAGATCATGACCCGAGCCAAAGTCGGTCTCTCAACCGACTGAGCCACCCAGGCGCCCCTGTAGGTAGTGTCTTAAACATAGAAATACTATTAACGTGTAACTTAGAGGCACAGGCTGATGTATCCTTGGAAAATGTGGAAGATCTATTTGCTATGAAAGTGTCTTCCAGATGCTTTTTGAAGCATTCAGATTATGCAGCAGAAATTTAGGCATGCCTATTACCAAGATCATTTTAAAAGCTGAATAAAAAAAAAATCCTATAAGAGACTCTTAGATATGGAGAACAAACAGAGGGTTACTGGAGGGGTTGTGGGAGGGGGAATGGGCTAAATGGGTAAGGGGCATTAAGGAATCTACTGAAATCATTGTTGCACTATATGCTAACTAACTTGGATGTAAATTTTAAAAATAAAATTAAAAAAATTAAAAAAAAATTTCCTCTGTTTTGCTGCTACAACAAAGTACCATAACCTTAGTGGCTTAGAACATAACATATATTATCTTATTTAGCTGGAAGTCAGAAGTACTAAAATCAAGGTGTCGACAGGACTGCATTCATTCTGAAGGCTCTAGGGGAATGCATTTCCGTGTCTTTTCCAGCTCTGGAGGCGTCCTGCATTCCTCGCCTGTGGTCCCTTTCTCATAGCACTTCAGCCTCTGCTTCCTTCATCACATCTACTCTGACACTGACCCTCTTGCCTCCCCATTGTCAGGGCCATTGAGATTGAGGATAATTTCCCCATATTAAGAGCCTTAATCATGTCTGCGAAGACCCTTTTGCCACTTAAAGTAATACAGTCCCTGGTTCTGGGGATGAAACCGTGTACATCTTTATAGTTATTATTCTGCCAGCCACACATTCTGACATCTTTTCACAGGAAACCATGCCTGCTTTCCACAGCTGTGGGATTAGCATTTGGAGGACATGTCTTTCTTTAGATGATCATCTCATCTGTGATTCTTTCTCTTTCTTTCTTTCTTTCTTTCTTTCTTTCTTTCTTTCTTTCTCTCTCTCTCTCTCTCTTTCTTTCTTTCTTCCTTTCTACCTTTCTTTCTTTCTTTCTTTCTTTCTTTCTTTCTTTCTTTCTTTCTT
>NW_024412437.1:7277008-7370213 GCF_014898765.1 Herpailurus yagouaroundi | reverse complement strand
CTTTCTTTCTTTCTTTCTTTCTTTCTTTCTTTCTTTCTTTCTTTCTTGTGAGCAGGGGAGGAGCTGAGAGAGAGGGGAACACAGAATCCGAGGCAGGCTCCAGACTCTAAGCTGTCAGCACAGAGCCTGATGTGGGGCTTGAACTCAAGAACTGCAAGATCATGACCTGAGCCGAAGTTGGACGCTCAACCGACTGAGCCACCCAGGTACCCCTCATCTGTGATCCTTTCAGAGCACATTATGAGATACCAGCTTCTGCGATCTTAGATGAGTGTTAGTCTTTATAGGTTATATCCTGGGTAACATGGAGAATACTTCTTTGCCTGTTGAAACTATCTCAATCATGTTTCACTCTTGTGTGTATCCAACATTAGCCATGGAACTCTGCATGCATAATACATAATAACAACATTCACAACCATATGACTCTCTCCTAGCATATCTAGGAAGGATTTTATCCCCCTTCCCTGACGCCTACCAATTACACAAAGAGCCTGTGGTTACAGGGTGAAAAATCTTACATTTTCTGTTTTTGGCCTAGATCATGGGGTGTGTTAGATGCCTGGTTTTAATGATTATTTTAATGGTATTTTAAGCCATGGGCTTAAATTGCTCCTCAGTCTTGCCAGTTCTTACTTGTCTTTTATGTCTTACAAGCCTTGTTCTTCAAACCCCACTGGGCAGAGGCAGCGTTTTCCCCTGTGAGCCATGCAGGGCCAAGCAAATCACTGGCCTTCAGTAAGTAATAATAGTGTGTGGGGCTGTGATGGGGAGATGGAAACTGGACCTTGTCCGGCCCTCAGCTCCCCAGGGGTCTCAGGGCCCACTCGTTCTGGCAAATACTTTGGAAACTGAATGATCTCTCAGGGGGTATTAATCACATTTGTAATCACTTCAATAACTGTAGGTATGTGGGTACATATACCCACTCTAATTATAGCTCAGATACATTAAAAGACAAAAAAAAAAAAAAAAACCCTTTCTGAACCTCTGCTATGTGCTAACCACTTGTTGGAGGATCCTGGGTGAAAGATGATAATAGTATCAAGTAACATGTATATAAAGCTTCTGCAGGCCTGTTGCCTATGTAGAGGTTAGGTGCACAGCTTTTAAAATTAAGTTGATATTTTGGTTTATTTTTATATGAAAGAATACTCTAGAAACATAATTTCAGCTAAAAAATTTTCTGTTAGTATTTGCAACATTTCTTGAAATAAACAGATAACTTTGAGGCCACTAAAATTCTTAAATCCATTATTCCCGGGGGGGGGGGGGGCGGCATTGTGTTTCCTCTCTTGAGCTCCAGTGACATCAAAATGACTTAATGGTATTTACAATTCCAAAATTCTTGGCACTGCTAGTATCTAGTACTTATTTATCACCAATTTGTGGGAGTAGAGAGAATATGGGAGACACGTTCGTTCATTTGTGTGTGTGTGTGCGTGCGTGTGTGTGTGTATGTTTAGGTAAGTTCTGTTCAGAACCCCCTGAGCAAAAAGAATGCTCTTGATGACAAATGTATGAGCGTGAGAGTGGTTGTTGATGGAGGATTTATGCTGACTCCTTTTTCTCCAGATGCACTTGATTAATAGTAAAAGGTGATCTCGTATCTAAGGAAGGATGGCTAGCTACTGCTGGAGACTCCTAGCCCACATTGAAGAAGTCTCACTTGTTCGGAGATAAAGATTATTCAGAAGTTTATAGTAGAATCCTGCTGTTTTGTCTCTACCCTTCCCTGGGGTATGAGGCCTGAACCTTACTCCCTGCTCTCACACTGAAATCCCCTTGGTAATCCAGGTAAAAGTTTTGTTATCAGACCTCATTTATTTTAAGTGGCTTTGATGTGAATATAAAAATTGATTCAGAAATGGTTTCGGTTAATGAAATTTGACTCTCTGGAAAGCCCCACTCCTCCCTTCATTTTTAAAACATGCCCGTAATGGTGATGACAATATATTGTGGCAATTAAAAAAAAAAAAATCACCCTGGGGTGCCTGAGTGGCACAGTCGGTTAAGTGTGTGATTCTTGGTTTTGGCTCAGGTCATGATCTTGCAGTTCGTGAGTTCAAGGCCTACATCGGGCTCCGTGCTGACAGTGTGGAGCCTGCTTGGGATTCTCTCTCTCCCTCTCTCACTACCCCTCTCCCTCTCCCTCTCTCTGTCTCTCTTAAAAATAAATAAATAAAAGTAAAAGAAATCACCCTCTATCGAGCTTTTTTTTAAGGTCCTCTCACTCTTAATGTGTTAGGGATACTGTGCTTTAATGTTTTACCCTCACTGTAGGCATCCCACCCCATGAAGCACACCTAAGAGTGGTATGTTTTTTTTAAATTTTCAAATGTTTATTTGTTTTGAGAGAGGGAGAAAGAGAGAGAGAGAGAACATGAGCGCAAGTGGGGTAGAAGCAGAAGGAGGGGGAGAGAGAAAGAATCCGGAGCAGGCTCTGTGCTGACAGCGCAGAGCCTGATATGGGACTCTATCCCAGGAACCATGACATTGTGACCTGATCTGATACCAAGAGTCAGAAGCTTAACAGACTGAGCCACCCAGGCACCCCAAGAGTGATATTTTTAAATTGATTTTTAATTTATTGTTAAAATATTTGAAGAGACAAAAAAACTCTCAGACATTCATTGCTTAATATTATAACTATTTTTCCTCTTATGTTCCCATCCACTCTTTATCTTTTGGATGTCTGTGATAGCTGGAAGGATGTAAGAGTGGATGACTAGACTCAACAGGGATTTGACACCTTTCTTTTCTCATCACTATTCCTTTTTCCTGCCCACACACTCCATTAAGGGTTCCTGATAAGAATTACCACTTGATTAGTTGAATTTTGTCTATATTATCTTTGTTTCTCCATTCACTTTTAGTTTAGATATCCTTATCACCACCGCTTTCCCTTGTTTTCTCCCCTGTTCTTCTCCTCCTCCTTCATCCTCATTTTACACTTCTTCCTCGTTTTCCAGACACTGCCAAGTGTTCCCATGAATTATTTTATATGACATTCACCACACAATTTTACATTATATATATGATTCCCAATTATTTTCCAGGTACTGTGCTGTGTGCTTTGTTAGACACAGGAATAAAGTATACTATCTGTGTTTAGGAAACTTTGTACAGTGTGTGTGTGTGTGTGTGTGTGTGTGTGAGAGAGAGAGAGAGAGAGAGAGAGAGAGAGAGAGAGAGAGAGAGAGATGGGCTACAAAATAAATAATTCAAAATATCACATTTATAGTGTGATTGTTAATATGGTAGAGCTAGTTCCAAAGTGTCACTTAAGTACTAGTGAAGGTTCCTCTGGGGATCAAATAAGGATACACAGAGGAAGTAATATCTGCCTTGTATCTTGAAGGATAAATTCAAGTTCACAGAAGGATAAATTTAAATTCACTAGAGGAAAATCTTTCAGAGTTATAAAATATTGCCTGTTGGGGAATAAGCAAGACATTCCAGTTAGTGGGAACACAAAGTATGTTGTGTGATTCTGGGATGGCTTAGGCGGCTTAGGCGGCTATGACAAATACCATAGACTGAGTGGCGTAAACAACAGACTCTAATAGTTCTTTTTTTATTAAAAAATTTTTAATGTGTAGTATTTTTGAGATAGAGATAGAGCAAGCAGGGAAGGGGCAGAGAGAGAGGGAGACACAGAATCCAAAGCAGGCTCCAGGCTCCAAGCTATCAGCACAGAGCCTGATGCGGGGCTCGAACTCACTGACCAGGAGATCATGACCTGAGCTGTAGTCGGACACTCAACCCACTGAGCCACCCAGGTGCCCCTGTAAGAGTTCTGAAGGCTGGGAAGTCCTACATCAAGGTGCTGGCAGATCCAGTGTCTGGGTCATAGATTCCTGTCTCCTCAGCATGTCTTCACATAGCTGAAGGAGTGAGGAGCAGTATTCGGGGCACTAATCCCACTCTTGAAGGCTCCACGCTCTTGACTTAATTACCTCCCAAAGGCCTCCCCTCCTAAATACCATCACATTGGGGCTTAGGATTTCAACATTTGAATTTTGAGGGAATTCAAACATCCAGTCCACACCATGGGAAAATGACTATAAAAAGAGTTAAGAGTAAAATAGGAAAGGCATAACATTCTGTCCGGGGGACAGTAGAGGTGTATGGTCTCCTGATTTTTTTTTTTAAAGAAGAAGTATGTCAATAAAATATTTCTAAAAGGCAACATTATGCACATATATGGTCAACAGTAATTTAAAAAATTTTTTTTTGAGAGAGAGAGACAGAGACAGAGCACGAGCAGGGGAGGGGCAGAGAGAGAGGGAGACACAGAATCAGAAGCAGGCTCCAGGCTCTGAACTGTCAGCATTAGAGCCCGATGTGGGGCTCGAACTCATGAACCGTGAGATCATGACCTGAGCCAAAGTCAGACACTTAACCCACTGAGCCACCCAGGCGCCTGATCAGTTATTTTAGATGCACATATTTTTGGAGGGTATTTAGAAAACAATAGATGTGTAGATTCTAAATGTGAGTCACGTATTCAGGAAATATATTCTTGTGTGGAAAACAATGCTAGGAAATAACACGTGTAAGATAATATATGTTTTATGTGCATGTGCTGCAGTGGCATGGGGCAATGGAGATGTGGGTGATGGGAAGAAAGGTGAGGAAGGATGAGAGAACCACAAAGATATTGGCTTCTGTTCGCTAACAATTTGCTTCATGCAGGAATAAAACTAAACAGAGAGTTAGCGAGTTAGGAGAGAAACATTGTACCCCAATCAAGAATCATGCTTAGAAAAGGTTCATCCATACTCCAATGATAAATATGTCTTATATTCTTTATTCTACTATTATTTGAGGTTCCTGAATGGAATTCACTCAGTGCCATTCTCCCTTGAGACAATCAAAGTCTCATTTTAAAAGACCAGCAAAGATTTACATCACACGTTTTCAGACCTCAGACAACACTCAGAGGTCAACAGGGATCCCATAAATGATAAAGAGAAAGATGGAATGTTGTTGGACGGAGCCGAGCCTTATACTGAGGATTGGTGTACTTCATTTGGAAAAGCCTCATAAATGTTGTCCTGCCAGTATAGGCTTTAAACGTAAATATCACGAAGACCTGGGCTGATTGCTATGGGTTTTTTTGTTTGTTTGTTTTTTGTTTTTTGTTTTTTTGCTTATTTGTTTTTGTTCTATTGTAATATTCCAAGTCTTTGGCTCTTGCCTTTGACATCAGCTTCTATAAAAATAACTCAGTTTTAGAGCTAAACCGAAGGTTCTTTATATAGCCCCAAAGTGTACCAGTGCTGTACTTATTTATGCAGAAAAGTTACTCCAAAGCTGGAGAGGCTTTGATCTTGTGTTGTCAAAAAGCCAGGGTCAGTAAAGTGATTTGTGAAAGGCTTCTCAGATCAGGTGTGAACAGGCAAGAACATGGAGAGAAAGCAGTTGTTAAAGACTTAAACTTACTGCTTTTCTGTTTACTTTTTTTTTTTTTTTTTTAATGAGGGACAGTTTAAAGGATGGGCACTTCTATTATGGATAGATTACAGAAACACTAAGCCTTTTCTCCTCACTTCTGCTTCTATGTTTAGAAGAGAAATGTTTTTAAAAGTTCCAGAAAATGATGATGAATGACCTGGGTGTAAGCTTGGCATGTCCCTAATAATTGAAGCATTTTGTAAGTTAGGTGAAAAGGCAGTGCCACAGGATGGTTATGTCTGTTAGAAAGGAGACAGGTGAGGCTGATAATCGCAAGAAACTCCTTATGCTATATTGAACACTATACTTTACCCTCTCCTGTCATCATCACACATAGAACTTGATGTCAGACTGGCCTTAGGTTATAAGCTCCTAGGGGGCCATGGTTCTTATAAGCTAGCTTATTATCCCAATGCTTACTATGCTACCATAACATGTTGAACACTGTTCAATGTGTATTTTAGAACGGTAGTGATCGTGAAAATATTGCCTATTTGGAATGGAATAGAATAACCTGGAAAGAACCATAAAGAAACTATCTCTGTCTTTTTAGTAGTAATATTTTTATTATTCCAAAAGAAATGGTACCTCTCCAATTTTAGCTTTTAATGTTTATTTATTTTTGAGAGAGAGAGCACAAGCGGGAGAGGGGCAGGCACAGAATGTGAAACAGGCTCCAGGCTTTGTCCACATAGAGCCCTGGCATGGCTCGGACTCGGGAATGGTGAGATCATGACCTGAGCCGACGTTGGACACTTAACTGACTGAGCCACCCTGGCGCCCCGCTACTTCTTTAATTTTAACAGAACCAAAAAAGACATACCCACTAATATCCTGTGTCCCAGCTTTCATTTTGGATCTAATGAAGGCATGTTGGTTCAAGTTTCCTTGCAATGTAGTGTTACTGTCATCCACTACTGTGACAGATGGTGGTGGCACACCAGTCTGAACTATGGCCACTTGTAGGTGATTATAATCTAGTGGCCTTTGTTAGTATACTCAGTAGATAAGCAGAGTCATAAAGAGGACCCTGAAATCAGAGGGCCTGGCGGAGTGGCTTCATGTAGTTTATATCTTCTCTCATATCATTTTCTAATTTTACAAGTTGTACATCATAAATTCTGACTCGTTCCATGAAAGCATGCTCTGAAGAACTGAACTAAATCTCCAAATGGAGGGGCACCCAGGTGGCTGAGTCGGTTAAGCATCCGACTTCAGCTCAGGTCATGATCTCACGGTTCGTGGGTTCGAGCCCTGTGTCAGGCTCTGTGCTGATAGCTCAGAGCCTGGAGCCTGCTTTGGATTCTGTCTGTCTCTCTCTCTCTCTGCCCCTCCCCTGCTCGTGCTCTGTTTCTCTGTCTCTCTGTCCCTCTCTCTCTCTCAAAATGAATAAACATGGAAAAAATAAAAAAATTAAATTCAAATGGAGATGCGGTTGTGATATATAAACATGGATGGTTAAATCTTCACCCAAGGTTTCTTCACTTGAACATTTCATGGAACTAAAGCTTCAGGGTTTTTGTGGCCACTGACAACACCAGAGAGATATTTTAGACAGTTCCCTCAGCTGCTCAGACAACCTCTCATGCCCATGTCAGAATAAAAAGAAAAAATTGTTTTTTCAGTGAATATATTTTTCTGGAAGCAGCCAAAATCACATGGTCCTCTGAGCCTTTAGTAAAGCAATAATAACAGTCCAGGCAGCCAGTCCCTGTAGGGGACTCCGGAGGATGGATGAAGAATTCCAAAAGCGCGCGCGCACACACACACACACACACACACACACACACACACACACACACGGAGTTTTGGAACGTGATTCAGGTAAAAGACTAAAGGTAACAACTTGCAGCTGTATAAGGAGTGAAAAAGCACAGGTCCAGGTGTTTTAATATATGCACAAAATGGTGCAGCAAACAATTCTGATTTAGTGTGGTTGGCTTGATTCCTTAGTTCCAATAATTACCTGTGATAGATAAGTAAAAACAAAGAAAAGCCACCTCATTTTTGCTTCTATGTGGATGATTGAAAGAAAACATAATATTTTTTTTCTCTTCTTCTGAGCAAAGTATATGTTTCCCTACCTCTGAAGTCTGTGTCTCTCTGCATTTACTTACATAAATCTTCTGCATTCTTCATTAGCTAGACATCCACACCAGGCTTCAGAAGAGCCCATCTTGCCAACTCTTGTAACACTATTGCTGTACATATGTGATCGGGGGGGGGGGGGGGTTAAGAATATACCAGTAGCTAATATGAACAATAGGGACCTAAAACAATATTATGTTGGACTTTTTCCTTTTTATTTTTTTCTTCTGGTAGTTCATTGTTTGTGTGCTATTTCTCTAGGAGTTTTACTGCTACAGAGGCAGGAATTAAATCTTTATTTTCTTTGCCCTAATATAGTCAGAGCTCGAAACTGATAAGTTCTGGAATGCTTTAGAGTGGAAAAAATTAATGAATTAATGTCATTAAGGCTTTTAAAGCTTTGACAATATCTCAAGGGAATTTACTGAATATATCACTTTGTTCCAAAAAATTCATAAGGTAACAGTAGGAGATTGAAAGTGAAATATTTTAAAAATATGAGAACGAAAACATCAAGAGTATAGACCAGGAAGAGGTTCGTTGATTGATTGAAAAGGAAGGAAGGAAGAAAGTCCAAGCAAAAGACTAAATAAAATAGAATTGGCTATCATCCATATTTCTATTTCTTGAATCATTTTTGGAGGTAACTTTTGTGGTATGTAGTATCCACACCCGCCTTCCTTTCTGTCTGTTCTCTCTAGAATGGTGTCTGTACACTGTCAGTGTTGATATTGTGGGTAAGGTTAATAGTGAAGGGTATGACTTGGACAGTTTTTATGAAGTGGAATGAGGTCATTAAGCCTGCTCACATTTATCGTAGTTCTTCTCCTTTCTTGGCATATGGTTAAGATTGCACGTATTTGCTCCTTCTGAATTCAGGCCATGAGATAGGAATGAATGCGATGAGTATCACTTACAGGCAGAAGCCTTAAGAGCTAGGGCATGGTGGTGTGCCATCTTTTCTCCCCCTGCCTGGGTGGTCCTGGAAGTCTGTGTTGAGGTGGAGAGCATCCTTTAACCTACATCTCTGTTTAATTTTGATGTGTAAATTCTCTTGACGGCAGTTTTCCTCCACAGTATGTAGAATGAGCAAAAAAATACATTTTCATGGTTATTCAACCACTGAATGTTGGGGTTGTCTGTTACTGCAGAATAATCTAGCTTATCCTGACTGATACAGGGTGTTAGGTATATGACTTCCTCAGCTGCTGCCCTTCTAGTGTGTAAGAGGTTGGTCCATATTCTCATATCTGGGATGTTTTCCGATTTCTGATTTTACTGAAGAAAAAATAATGTATTTTACATATTTGGCCGACAGGCTGGGGAAAAGTATAAGAATCTTTTTTTGACTAAGAAGGAACATCAGCAAATTCTTTAAATAGTACACACCTGCGTGCTTTGCAGGTTCATGCATCTATTGCCTTTGTTTCATCCGTTCACCTACTGGAATTAAGAGAACAGAGACACCCTCCTGGATCACATTTAAAATAGGGATGGGACAAATGTTTGAACTTAGAGAAGCTTGGTTATATTCAGGATATATTGCCAATGCCAGGAACAGTTGGCTCTTTGGCTCACCATCATGGGTTCTCAATTATTGCTTCTTGACTTTAGTGACTTGGATTTGAAGATTATCCTCTGATATCTTGAACTGGAGTCTATGTATGAAGAAATATCCATTCTCTGGGAGCTTTTCCTAGATTTGATCTTTTCCAAAAGGAGTTTTATCTCTTTATTTTGTTTGTTTGATTTTCTATCATCTTCTAGCATAGTTCTTTATTGAGATACTCTTATTCCTTTCTCTCAGACACCAGAATATGATATATGAACAGCTGGGGTTGGGGGTGGGGGAAACAAAAAAACAGAGCACATTTTCATCTGATGTCATATTGCTTATGGAGATACCCAGTACTAGGCTTTAATCCCTGGAATTGACCATGGAAAATGATTGATATTTGTAATCTTGTAAGTGGGTAGAAAAGGAGTGGAAAGCATACTGTATAAACCATGGAACCAATCAAGTGTGTGTGTGTGTGTGTGTGTGTGTGTGTGTGTGTGTGTGTGTATGGAAGTGAGGGTGCCTTTACCAAGAGTATGTGTTTTCATTATTTTTTTTTCATCTCTTCAGAATTAAACAGTAGGAGTAAGCAAGACTGAATCTCTTTGTTTTCAGTTTATCTTCCTACCTATTAAAACTGCTGGTGCTAAAGTTTCTCCCAAGTTAACCCTGCGTTACCATTTTTGGTGGCCATACATTTGTCATGAAAGGTAGAAGAATCGTTTGTTCAGGGTGTGGTTCCCTTCTTGGTGAGATAATACAACAAGCACCTAACATGCCTCACAGATCAAGAATAATCACTGCTATATCTCTCTGTCAGTAATAGCTCAGCATTTTTCAGGCACCGTATGCACTAAAGCACAGGGTTTGAGATGTTGTGAGACAATAGCAAAAATCATACCTCCTGCCATTAAAGAACATAGAGGGGTCTGATTGATTTTTTAATTCCCTCAGAAAATCAAAAGAATCTGAAACTTCAGTTCTGCATTTGAAAAAGATAGAGCCAGCGATGCCTTTTCTATCTACTTCATCTGTTCTCCATAAACCGTAAAATACCGCGCAACTCTAAAAAAGACCACTTATTTACAAACATATCATACGCAAGATTAACGTGTGATTGGGGGGGCGAGCAGAATGTATTAGAAAAGGGGACTGTAGGGAAGCAGTATGGTTTAAAAAAGACTGCCAGACTGGCTTAGAAAATGAAGTGCTAAGGTGAGGTCTGGGGTTGTACAACGGGAATGGAAAGAGACAGACAGATTTGGGAGACGCCGTGATGATTCTGTAATCCTGTAGACTGGATAGAGAAGTTAAAGAGTGAATTGAACTATTTAGTCTGAATGGCTGCAAGTACTGTCTTAACGATGACCCGGCTTAGGAGTAGGAGCTCCTGGGTGATGGTCGTGTTAGTAATGAGTTTAATGTTAGAAATGTTGTATTTAGGTAATGGAAGCTTAGTCAGATTTAGTGCATTTGTGATACAGTTTTAAACACTGCACAGGAGCTCAGTCCATATGAAATGCTGACTTAGAGCAATAAATGAAATTTGAGAGGGAGAGGGAAAGTGCCCCAAGAATGTAATGTTTGTGTCTGTAGCATGCATTCACTAAAGATGCATTATAAATATCCTGAAAAACCATAAGAGAACAGAATGAACAAGATAACGCCTATGTAAGTTAAAGCTTATGTGGTGTGGGTAGTATTTGGGGAAAAACACATGTTACCCAAATGGACTCACTACAGAGTAAAGGCATGTATAGTTAATATTAAATTGGGAAATGTAATCAGCAAACAAAAATATTTGCCACCATCATCCTTCCCCCAAATAAAACTGGGCTCAGACAGTTTTGCAGAGAAATTTTACCACATTTTAAGGAAATGGTTGTCTGTAACTTATGTGCCTTTTCCATGGACAGTGGAAACAAAAGAAAAGCCATACACATAAGAACTAAACAAAAAAGGAAAGACTTTTAATTTCAACTCAGGAACATAACAAGGATCCCTGTTAGCATCCTTGTATTCAGCATTGAATTGATGTCTAAAACAAAGTAACAATGTTGAAAATAAAAGGTATAAAGATTACAGTAGCTCTTTTCAATATGATTGTCTACTAGAAAAAACCCCAGCAACTCAATAAACTGTTAGAATATGTAGAAATTCAGTAAGGTTGTCACATAAATGCTCCACAAAAAGAAATCTTTAGCATTTTTATACACCTGCAATAAATAGAAAATAAATGCATAATGTTTCTAGGAATAAATGTAGCAAATGAGTGTTAACTAAATGACAACATATACCATGTTTGTGAATTGGAATACTCAGCAATGTAATAAAAGAGTGGCTTTTCTTTTAATTAACTAATAAAGTACAATTCAATGAAAGTACCAACATAATTTATTATGAAAGTTGACCAGTAGTTCCTAGAATTCATATGAAACACCAAGGGGCAAAAATAGCAAGCACAATTTTGAAAAATAGAATAACAAAATGGAAGCACACAACAGATATCAAGACATTCTAACACTATGGTAATTAAGGCTACTTGATAGTTGCACATGAGTAAAAACAAATAAACTAATGAAACAGGATAGGGGGTCCAGAAAAAGGTCCAACACATATATGAAATTTGGTGTGTTACAGAGGGGGCATTAAAATTGATTGGTGAAAAAAAATAAACTGTTTAGTAAGTGGTGCTAGGTTGATTGATCTGGGAAAAAATACGTCTACTTAACACAATCCAAGAACCACTTCCAGATAGATTAACCATTTGTACATGTAAAACAAACAAGTCAGAAAGGAATATCCATAATCTGAGGTTAGAATTTCTTAAATAAGAAAAAAAACCATAATTTTAAAACATTAGTAAAGATGACTATTTTAAACACAAAACATAACTTCAAGAAAAGGTACTATTTTTTGAAAGTTTATTCTGAGAGGGAGAGAGAGAGAGAGAAAGAGAGAGAGAGACAGAGAAGGGGCAGAGAGAGAGAGGGAGAGAGAGAAAATCCCAAGTAGGTTCTGCACGGTCAGCACAGAGCCCAATGAGGGGATTGAACCCATGAACTAGTGAGATTCTGAGATTCTGACCTGAGCCAAAATCAAGAATCAGAGGCTTAACCAACTGAGCCACTCAGGTCCCCTGAAAAGGTGCTATTAATAAAATACAAAGAAAATGCGTACAATTAAAAGTTATAAATAACAAGGAATTAATATCCAGAATTTATAAATAACTACAAATCAATAAGAAAATAGAAAATGACCCAATAGCAAAATGAGACTGTAAACAAGAAATTCACTGAAAAAGAACGCAAAAGTCTTCTTAATTTAATCTCACTAGAAGTTTCAGAATTGCAAATTGAAAATACAAGGAGAGGCCTTTTCCTATTCATCAGATGGTCAACAATTAAGAGGTCTGACAAAAATCAAATGTTGGCAAAGAGGAAGACTAACAAACTCTCGTCCACTAACAACAGGGATATGAACTGGTACACTCATTTTGAGGGCAAAGTAGCAATAAGTCGTGAAGTGCCTGATCTGCATATACTGTGTGACTTAGAAATTCTATCTGTAGATATACTTAGGAGAAAATCACGCACGAGTAAACAAATAAATTTTAATAGTTCATTTCAGAATTAGAGAAAGTAAAAAATCCACCATAGAAATTCCTCAAAAAATTAAAAACAGCAGTAACATGTAACTCAGCAATCTCCCTTTTACATATATATGACAGAAAGAAAATCAGTTTCTGGAAAATATACCGACGGTCCCATACTCATTGCAGTATTATTTTACAATGGCCAAGATATGACAACAACCTAGATATCCACTGATGGATTAAAGGATAAAGAAAATGTGGTATAGACATAAAATATACATATTATTCAGCCATTAAAAAAATGAGGAAATTCTCTCATTTGGGATAACATAGATGGACCTGGAGGACGTTATGCTAAGTGAAACAAGCCAGCCGTAGAAAGACAAATACTGTCTAATCTCATTTAAATGTGGAATCTAAAAAAAGCCAAACTCACAGAACCAGAGAGTAGAGCAGTGTTTACCAGGGGCGGGGGGGGGGGGGGGGGGGATATGAGGAGATAATTGGTCAGAAGGTACAAACTTTCAGTTAAAATGAATAAGTTCTGGGAATCTAATATATTAGCATAGTGACTGCAGTTAATAATGCTCTATTATAAACTTGAAAATTGCTGAGATAGTGGGTCTTAAGTTTTCTCACTGCAAGAATACAAATAGTACCTATGTGAGGTGATAGATGTGTTAATTCACTTGGTGGTGGTAGCCATTTCACAATGTGTAGGTATATTAAAATATCATATTGTACACCATAAATATAATGTGCAGTCTAAATAAACAATTTTTATTTGTCAGTCATACCTCAATAAAGCTGGGGTAAAAACTTTGAAAAAGTATTACTAGTAAAAAATTAAGGAGAAAACCTCTTACATATCAATAAACAGTATAATAAATAAGTTGTAGAATATTTATAAAGCATCATAGAACATACAATAAATTAGCTAGAACTACATCTATCAGTATTGGTTTATCCCCAAAATATAATCATGTGGTTAAAAAATAAAGCAGAGGGGTGTGTACTTTTTTATAGCATTGGGACACAGAAAACTATAATATGTGTTCATTTTCTGAACACATCACAAATTATCACAAGTTTAGTGGCTTAAACCAACACAAATTAATCATTTTACTTTTGTAAAGTCAGAAGTCTAATATAGGTTTTACCGAACTAAAATCAATGTGTTGGCAAGCTGTGTTCCTTTCTGGAGGCCCTAGTGGAGATTCTGTTTCCTTGCTATGTAGCTTGTTAACAGCATTCTGTCCCTTGAGGATGTAGGACTAAGGTCTCTGTTTTCTGGTTAGCCATAAACTAAGGGTGATTCTTAGTATCTAGATGCCCCTTTCTTCTGTGGCTCTTTTTCCTTATTGAAACCCCCAAACCCTGTTCTCCATGTTCAAAGCCAACAATAGCAGCTTGTGTCCTTTTTATGTTGCATCTCTCTGATCCAGTCTTCTGCCTTCCTCTTCTACTATGAATGGCCCATGTTATTGGGTTGGGCCAACCCATATAATCAGTGATCATCTCCTCACTTCGTCCTTACCTTTAATCACATCTAAGTCCTTAATTTTAGTCACATTTGTATAAGACCCTTTTTGATGTAAGAGAAAATATTCACAGGTTCTGAGGATTGGGACACGGACATCGTAGGAGACCACTTTTCTCTCTACCATACTATATATTTTTCATAAACAAATACATGAAATTATAAAAAGTGCATGAAAAAATTGGTACTAAATTGAGAATACATACTGGTTATCTCTAGATTGAGAAAGAGGGGAATTGGATTGGGAAAAAAATTCTCAGAGAGCCTAATTTTCCTCTATTAAATACTATTTTTTTAAAAAGTGGATTTGAAACTCACTGTAGAAAGGCTAGGGTTTCATCAGGTTAAGTGGAAGTGAGGGCAAGAGGAGGGGGCACAGATTTTTTTTTTAAATCATAACATTTATATTTATTAGTACATTTGGAATTTTTGTAGTAACTAGGATGCTGAGGCCAGAAACTTGAACCTTGGGAGGAGGTTTTGATCTGTGAGTGGCAAAGAGATATTAAGTGTTTAAAGAATATGGAAAAACTCCGAGCAATCATGATGAACATGATAGGGAATAATGTTGAGGGAATACACTGAGTCAACCCTAGTAGATGAGCAGCTGGAAGAAACAGCTGAGCTGGCATTTAAAAACACACAGTAAGCATAGAACGGTCACTATAAAAATGTGATAGGAGATGGTTGAAGGAATAGACAAGGATCCACTAAATTGGGGTTACTCACATTGGCAGTGTACTCACTCAGCCATGTTTCTTGGTTTAACATTCTTTGGAAGCCTGCTGTCTTACACAGGGGAGAATAGGGGTTATCTGGGTGCAAATTTGAATCAAAGAAAAACAAAGGGGCAATGAGTTCCAGAATTGCTAGAGGAGAAAGCATCAAAACAGGTAACCATGGGTTTCAGGCTGGGTAAGGAGTTAAAAAAGAGCCAGAAACGGAGGAGAGAGAAATTGGTTTAGGAAAATCAGAGGAGCCTGGACTTAAGGTCATAACAAGAGTAGATAAAAAGTTAAGTAGTTTTATCAGGTGTGGAAAAATAGAATAGCAAAGGAGTAGCTACATTATAATCTGAGAAGAAAGGCTCCAGCTTTATGATCTAACATGAAACAAAGATAGTTTAAGATTTTTAAAACTTTTTAATTGAAGTATAGTTGACATATTATATTAATTTCAGGTGTACAACATAGTAATCAGACAATTATGTACATTATAAAGTGCTTACCACGGGAAGTGTAGTTACCATTCAAAACAAATGAACCGAAGATAACTTTTGACAAAACATACCGTAAGCTTACTTAGGTGAACGGTATTGTCCAGGCATTAGTGAAGCATTAGGGAAGTGCCAGTTTTTAAAGGGTTGCTGCACATTTCTTAAAGCATTTCCACTAACATCTATCCCCTCAAACCCTTTTTATGTTTCTCCCTCAAACCCATTTGACTATTGTCTTTTCACTTACCCATATCCTCACCGTGGTTCATTTTGATCACATACCCTACTCTTATAATCTACAGCCAAAACCTTTTCAAGTGGAGAGGTTATAAATAATTCTGGTGTTCAGAATTTAAATCAAACTTTTCAGAATTTTACTCATTGTTTTAAAATGACTTGTACAATAATGCATAGAGGCAGAAATTGGACTAGAATTAAGGGTTTCTAATTCTAGCCTAGTATCCTTCTCTGGTGCTCCATATTGTCTTTTTTTAAAATAAAGGAGCCACCCGGATCAGATCATGTAACAGTTCAGTGAAACAGAAAGAAAGAAGACAGCCTGTAATTCACTACAAGTTTCCATCCTTGAATGGAGCTAGAAATCCTGATGTGATCGGTTTTATATAGTGTTTAAAATGGATACTACTACTCACGGCCAGCAAAATGAAGGTACATTTCCTGTTGGTCCAAGAGGGCATTATGGGAGGGAATGACACCATTAACTGATGGTTTATTGCTTCGGGGAAATATTTGGACATCCTGTTTGCTTGATCAGCAGTTAAACCCCAGGTTGCTGTTTTGACCTTGGTTCACCCAGAAGATTATTTCTATAAACTTGAAAACTGAAACCAAGTAAGATCACATACACAAAAGAAGTTCAAGGGAAGAAAGTCAAAGCTTTTGTTTGTCTCTGGGGTGTGAATGCTGGCCAAAGACTATACTACTGTTCCTTCTCTGGAAACAAGGTGATTTGCATTTCTCCTGGGTTTTAGCTCCTGATTAACTATGTAAATAACTTTATTCAGCAAAGCCTCCATTTCCCTCTTGGATTTTGACCTTTGGAGCTCCGTACTAATGTTTGTGGGAATTAAATTATGAACATTAAATACTAGAAGATGGGGAAAAAATGTGGTCTAGTGGAAAATATCATATTAAAGTGTAAGTAGTCTACAATAAACATACTTTTATTAACACTTATGTTTCCCAGTTGCTACACGTAATTATCTTCCTACTTGATAAATAATATTATGAAAAACTTTAGAGTCTAACTCCCCGCAGCTCCCAGCACATAAATATGAATGATAAGAGCTATTAGTAATACTTCTGGTCAGATTCATGTGTTGCAGTTAGACCAGACCCCGTACCTGAGACTCGCTCAGTTAAATAGGAACCATTTCTTTTAAATTTATTTATTTTTTAATTTACATCCAAGTGAGTTAGCATATGGTGCAACAGTGATTTCAGGAGTAGATTCCTTAATGCCCCTGACCCATTTAGCCCCACCCCCCCACCCCTCCAGTAACCTTCTGTTTGTTCTCTGTATTTAAGGGTCTTTTATGTTTTATCCCCCTCCCTGTTTTTAAGGAACCGTTTCTTTTGGTAGAGATCTTTATAGTTTGTAGAACCCTTAAACATATGCATCTTGTGTGTTTGTTTTTATGTTTTGTTTTTCCAAACACCACTGTGAGTTAATTAGTGTTGCTGTTATTCTCAGTATTACTCCCATGAAGAAAATAAGGTTACAAATTTGGCCACAAATAACAACCATTCTGACTTTTATAGCAAACACTTCCCTCTATCTTCATTGTTATAAAAGTCAGGATAGAAGTTATTTATGGAGACAGAAGAATTGTGAATGGGACAGACCATCTGGAAGCCTCTTGGAGTGACTATTTACAAGGATGTTTAACTTTAACTCATTCAGCAATATATATTTTGAATTTTTTTTTTCAACGTTTATTTATTTTTGGGACAGAGAGAGACAGAGCATGAACGGGGGAGGGGCAGAGAGAGAGGGAGACACAGAATCGGAAACAGGCTCCAGGCTCCGAGCCATCAGCCCTGAGCCCGACGCGGGGCTCGGACTCACGGACCGCGAGATCGTGACCTGGCTGAAGTCGGACGCTTAACCGACTGCGCCACCCAGGCGCCCCTATATTTTGTATGTTTTTCCCTATTTGCATTTTACTGTAAAATTAAAAAAATATATAATCATACTTAAAAAAAAAGGAAGAAATTTCGCCACAGTTGTTCAAAGCTAGTAAGTGAACATCTGGTGTTGGATTCAAGTGTTTGGACTCCCAATGCTAGTGCTTTTCCTCATTAAATTAATGCACAGGAGATTCTGATAACCATGAGTAGTTTCATTCTTTGGGGGTATTCTTACCTGGCCCAGCCAAAGCTATAACTCCATTCAGCTACTGCATCACACTCTGATGTATGGAATCCTATGAATAGGGATTTGCAACTTGTTACAAAGGGCATTGTCATTTCCTGGGATAGTCGTGAAAGCTTCTAAAAAAAGAAAATAATTTTAGATATTTTCTAATAGCTCAATTCCAAACAGAAGACCAAAGAACAGAGTTTTATAAAGGTACCAGAAATGTAATGTTAATTAACATCTGCCAAAATTTTCCTTGGGTGTTAAAGAAAACAAAACAAGACAAAAATAATAAAAATAATAGAATAACGAAGCAAGAAAAGAAAAGTAAAAAGTGATATTAACGTATCAGAATCAGCCCACCATAAAAGAAAATAATAAAGCGGCAAAGAAACTACTGAGTTTTAGGGTCCCTAGGTTTCTTTTACACCAGTAAAGCTTGGCTAAAATAACACAAACCCTATAGCTTACTAATTTTTCAGGCCAATATTTGGATATAATTTGTGTGCTTTATAGGCCTGGAAAACCCACAAGAGGCCACAAATTGCTGACGTAACTGTCTTTGAATTTAACAAAGCCCATTACCATGTTAGTGAGGAGGATGGGTGGAAAGCTTAAGGGGGTAGATTTTCTAGGCACCCAGAGGGGCTTTTCACTGCAGCTACTGAAATACTAATAAAGTCCCTTGATTTTTGGCACTGACCAGTGTAGTTTTAACAGTTCATTTCTAATCGCAGATAATTCTTTTTTTATTATGTTATTTTAGATGCTATTGTTACACACAGCAAATGTTGCTATGTTACTGAAAACTGTAAACTGTACACATGATACCAATCCTAACAAAAGTAAAATTGTCTATGGTCTTGAGTTTAAAGGTAGGGGTGTGTGTGTGTGTGTGTGTGTGTGTGTGTGTGTGTGTGTGTTTATGTTTCAATCTGCCCACCATTCATTTTAGAATAGATTTTATAATGTCTGGAATCTGAACTGAACTGTCTAGTTTCAATTAAAAGAAATTAAGAACTTGCTCATTTTCTTTCCAGTAAATTTTAGTATAAATTCTGGAGTAGGGATATCTCAAGCAATAACATTTCATGCATTTCTCAGTCTTAGAGATTAAGACCCATGTAGTGAGTAAGACAGGGAGTGAAAATATGTTGTTTTGTCTTAGACAAGGCAACTACTTTTGTTTTTTTGTTTTTTTTTAAGTGAGACAAACTGTACTTGGTGATTTCTGAGGGATTTAATCCTAAAATAGTATGCTTAGTTTAATGTCAGGGGCATAAACATACTCTTAGACAAAGATATTCCCTATATCTTTCTCTCTGTTTTTTTTTTTTTTTTTTAATTTGTTTGTTTGTTTTACCTAAATTCATTAGGGAGTTGGCATATATATTTTTAACTTTTCTTTTGAAATAATTTAAACTCAAAAATTTCAGGAGAAAAATCCTGCGTACTTTTAACTCAAATGCATCAATTGTTAACATTTTACCACATATGCTTTATCTCTAATTTTAATTTTTTGAGCCATTTGAGAGTGAGCTACACAAATACTGCTCCTTTACCTCTAAATTTTTCAGTGTATGTTTCCTAAGAATAAGGCCATTCAGTTTCATTATTAAAGAACAGTGACTATTTTTTACTGGTGATGCTTCTAGATAGTTTGTTCACATTTCATCTATTACCCGAGTAAAGTCCTTATAGTGATTATTCCTAGTCCTGGATCCAATCCAGGACTGCATATTTCAGTCTGTTATTCTGTGGGAAGAACCCAGTTTTAATAGCTTTATTCTGTGGGCTTGTGGACAAGGGTAAAAATAAAATGGCAAGACATTGGACAAGGAAAGATGGAGTCAGGAGCTAATCAAATTGTCTAAATAGACATCAAGCCAAAGGAACCAGACAAGATATCAGAATGACGAAATAAGCATGTACTGGCATGTAGAGAGAATCACCATAGAATGCTGTTTTTTGTTTTTAAAGTACAGAATATGGTGTATGTTACGATTTTAATTTTGTAAATACCTGGGTTTTATACATATGAAAGCCTAATTACATACTCAAAAATTTTAACAGTGGTTGTTTTTTGGCATCGGAATTATGAGTGAATAATAAGTTAATTTATCTTTATAATATCTTTATCATCTTAAAGTTTTACAATAAATATATTTACCTTTACTATTGAAAAGTTATTTTGTTAAAAAAAAAAAAGAACAAAGAAAATTTTTGTATACAGAGAGACAGAGAGATGGATACAGACATAGCTATATCCCAAATGAGAACAAAAATCACAGAGACCAGTTGAGTGATGGAAGCTGGATCTGAGAGAGCAGCTGTATGGCTGGTAAAAGCTCAGAAGAATAAGCTGGTACAACTTGGCTTCTGGTGAGATTTCTAGAGGGAGTGGGGTCTGTGGACATTGTGGTGGGATTGGAAGGAACTACTGGGGATGCCAAAACCAACTGAATGGGGTTCATTAAACAAGTCACTTCTCTAATGTGTTGGATGGAAGCCTAGTGATAGATGAGTTAGCCCTTTTATAGTTACTGTTAACTACTTAGGATGCCCATGAGCTATTTTCATAGCATATGATAGATTTGAGGGCCTGGGGGATCTAAAGATGATAATCTAAAAATCTTCACTCGTGATATTTGCAGACACTAAAATCTCACCTCAACCACACTACCTAATAAGAGTGTTCAGCTTCATAGAGTCTCCTTTTGGGGTGTGTTTGGCAAATGGATTTTATGGATTTTTTCTTTGTTGAGTAAATGTAAATATCATATGCTTCATCATGACCAAATCGCCATTTTTCAGGACTACAACATCACAGTGCTAGAAAATGAACAGGTAAAGAATTTTTCTTTTTAATTTTAATTTTAATTTTATTATTGATTTTTTTTTTTTATTGCTAGAGCTAGTGAGGCTGTGCCCTCCGCCACATTCCTGCTGACATCTTCTACCAAATGACAACATCAAAATTGTACACATTCCTCCAGAAAATTTCTGGGTGCTTAACCAGCTTTTAAAATGGACATATAGTTTCCAAATAATTCCTGTCTGAAAGCTAGGTACTGTAGCATGTTGGTCTCCTGGAATTCCTGTTCCTCTGTTTGAATTTTAAGTCCTCAGTGGCAAAACCTTAGCTGAGTATGTTTTTTTTACAGATCACAGATACAGGTGGTAGAGTGATGGGTAGAGCCATGGTGCTGTAGTAACAATGATGTGCTAAATATCAAGGTGAACATGGATGTATCAGCAAACCTTGGAACTTTGTAAGGAGGAATCAGCGAGTTCTGGAGTAAGCTTCCTGAGCTCTCTACTCTACAGGAAGCCCTTTGCTGTTGTGAATGATACAAAGCATTGTGGGTAGAAGATAGGGAGTGAAGTGAAAGATCTCCTAAATCCTGTCCCCCAAATCCTCCCCAACCCAGGCTTCTGATTCTGAAAACTGTTGTCTTACAAAGTGATCCTCCTCATGCATTTTGTTTGTTTCTGTGACAAAAATGTGGGAAGACTGGTACAGAAATGGAGGGGCAGGTGTGAAGGGGTGGAAGCCTCATCCTGTAAGAATCTTACTGGATAGACTGGCTGGAATTTGGCAATTGGGGGTGCTTCATTTACAATTTTAAGTTTCCAGCAATGTAGAATTTCCCCTTCTTTCTTGTAGCTCCTAGCTCTTGAATGTCTACTATATGCCAGACACAATTCTTTTAACAACTCTTAAAAAGTACTATTATTCTTGCTTTACATATGAAGAGACTGTTGCTCAAATGTAAGTGGTTTGCTCAAGATCATGTAGCTGGTAGATGAAAGATATGCTTTCAAGCCACGTCTGTCTGACCCCAGATTCCATGTTCTTTTCCTTAAACAGACTGCTACTTAATGCACCACTGATTTCCTTTCATGTTTGCTTGCTTAAAATGAATTTAATATTTCCCATTAATTAAACAGGTGCCTGTGAATCCTGTGTGAATGACCAAGAGAGCAAAGTTTTTCTTCGGCATATCTGACTTTTTATAAATCCCTTCCTCCTATTTCTCCCACCTAATCCTCAAATGTCTAAATTCTTCAGCACATTCCATCCTTTGCACCATCTTGTTTTCTTAGGCAGGAGGAATAGACACCAGACCTCTTCAATTTCCCTGTGTTTCTTACCAGTAAGTGTATCTGCTTGTCCTATCTAATTCTTACATATGTCGATAATGTAATTTATGCTAATATAGTGAGCTAATGTATTATAGCTTTCATTGTACACAAATAAAATTTGCATACAACTGAAAGTTTCCATAGTGATAAAAATCTAAAACTCCATGAGATGATTCTAATGGTGGGAATTCAAGCCCCCATAGCAGGCTGTGGAAATATTATGGAGTCGATGTATATTTCTATGCTCTGAATTAATAAGACATCAGGGCTGCTCCTTCTTCCACCTCTATAATTGCTAGTATCAACAGTTTCTATTAAATTCTCATACATGTAAGTAATAGCTGAATCTATTCTACACAGAGTCGGTAACACTTTTCTAGTCAGCTAACTTTTTTTCTGAGCATAAAATTGATCAACCACAGACACCTAATTTCATGTCACCTTACTACTTTCATCTGTAAAATGAGAGATTCAGACTTAATAATCCCCAAGTTCCCTTCCTAGTCTATAATTCTATGAAAAGAATATTCATGAAATAAATATAATCTGTAAATTTCTGATGAATTTCAAGTTAGCTCATCAAAATGTTTTGTAAAAAGCTATTTGATACTGTTGGGGCCCTATAAGTACTTCCCCAAAACCATTTTCTTGCTTTCTGTACATCAGGAAATAACATTCTGCCAAGTAGAAAAGGAACCTGAGCCTCCACAAGGGGCTGAGATTGTGTAGTCTCAAAGCTCAGATGGCTATGACTTGGCCAAATGTGTTATCCCCTCTCTGCTCTGTTATGCTGCCAGCTGGTGGGGTTAGTTCATTTTTACCATTTAAAGTTTCCTTTTGGACTAATGAATATTTCTAAAATATTGTATTGCTTCAGAGCTCAAGCTATCGCCATGGAAATCAATTCCCACCTCTATTATATAAGTATGTGATTTTTACCTCTACAAAAATGCCATTGAGATATTATAGATCTTATATTGGCTAATAATAGACTATGGTGGTGGTCTGGTGGAAACAGCTATGGGTGGGATTTAGGGGAGAGAAATTGTCATCGTTCGGGCTGCAAAATTCCTAGAAAAGCTGGAAGCAGCTGTTTAGCTGAGGATGGACCATTTTGCTCCATTTACTCCATGGAGTCATAAGGGAAATCACAGTTCCATTAGCTTTCTCTCAGAAGATCTCTCTTAAGGTAGCATCTCTTGGGAATAGAAAGGCAGGGAAGTGAAAAAGACCAGAAGCTTATCCATAAAAGAGGCCTCAGAAGGTGGGAAGTTGTCGGGACAAGGCGAAGGAACTGAGAAACCATGGCCTTCGACTTCTATGATAATTAAGAATTTACTGGTCCTGAGTGAGTACTATGTGCCTTAATAAGCAGTAAAAGAATGTGCCCGTCTGCAATAATCATTTTATAAATATTAATGCAGCTTTGAGAAATTGGGACCTGATTTTAAGTGTTACATTTTATTTGTGAGTGCACAGTTTAATTACAACCATAAAACATTGATTAGTTAATATTTGCTGCTGTTTTGCGACTTGGGAGCCAGACAGGTTTGTAATCAGAAGCAGTGTCTGAGGTGTGCCATATTTAAGGCAGAGAAACAAACTGGGGGACAGTCAACTGAAGGATCATCTGAATGTTTATGAGAATATTTTTTGTTGGAGTTGAACCTGAATTCATTGCAGCTGGATTACACTAGGTCTGCAAGCCTGACCTGCTTTTGGAGTGATGTTGCCATCATTGGGGAGTCTGAGCATTTTCTCTAGGAAAGAATTTGGAATAGTCAAGGTATTGATGAAATCTGCATGTTATTTGAAGGGGATGCTATGGACTGAATGGTTTCCCCTCTAAATTCTTATGTTGAAGCCCTAACCCTACAATGTGAATGAATTGGGGAAAAGGCTTTTAGCAGCAGATTAAGGTTAAATGAGGTCAAAAGGGTGGGTCTCAGTTTGTTAGGATGAGTGGCCTTATAAGAAGACAGATCCCTTTTCTCATGCCTGCTCCAAGGTAAGGCCATGTGAGGACAGTGAGAAGGCCGTGATCCGCAGCCCAAGGAGAGAGGCATCACCAGACACAGACTCTGCTGCCGCTTTGATCTCAGACTTCCCAGCCTCTAGCACTGTGAGAAGATATATTACAAGTGTTTAAGCCCCCTAGCCTATGGTATTTATTTTTGCAACTTGAGTGGAGTAAGGAGAGCAGATCGTGGGAGCTGAGTGGAAAATAATTAGTGGTAAAGCAAAGCTCTGATTGTAGCAGGTGTGATGCTGGGGCATGGGCCGTAGTAGAATGGTAGGTTGACCAGAGGGACTTGGATTTGTGGATATGTGAAGCCAGAATTTGATCCATGCTGAGATAGACCCAGGAAGTCAAGAAACGGAAAAAAGGAAGTGTGCTGAGAAAGGGAGACGTGGACTGGTTCTAGAGAGAGAAGAAGGATCCAAAGATGAGGCAATGATAGACTCTCTAAGTAAAGCATTAAGGAGCAAGCTTGATGAATTATAGTCCCCAAACCTTTTTATTTCTGCCTGGTGTTTTTCTTCAGTGGATGCAGATAATCTGAGGCTGTAGGAACTCAGTGTATGCAGAGACAAGTGGGTGTAAAAGACTTTTGCCTCTGACAGTGATAGCAGAGGTGCTGGTGTGGGAAACAACTTATGTCCAAAAATGTGGGAAATGACTAAATAAATGTTGACACAGATGTTCATGTCTTTAAGAATCCAATTAAAAGTCCTCTTGTTTGGTGATGACATACAACTTAAGAAATTTCAGTATAACATGAGCGTGGTAAGCATGATCACAATTATCGTTTAAAGTGCACACATACACACACGAAGTATGAAAACACATAGCTACCTCCAGATGTTGGAGTTAATCTAATTTTAGGTTTTATTCCTTTTAAAATATTTTTTCAGAATAAATATATCTTACTTTGAAATCAGAAAAAAATCCTGCTATTAAAAAAAGGAAAATGTTATAGGACAAAAAGAGTGAGCCAGTAGAAAGGTTACCATAGAAGACATTGTCAATCTTAACTACTGCATCTTTTGGGTTCTCTGGATATTTTTTTTTTTTTAATGTTTATTTTATTTTTGGGACAGAGAGAGACAGAGCATGAACAGGGGAGGGGCAGAGAGAGAGGGAGACACAGAATCGGAAGCAGGCTCCAGGCTCTGAGCCATCAGCCCAGAGCTCGACGCGGGGCTCGAAGTCCCAGACCGTGAGATCGTGACATCGTGACCTGAGCTAAGTCGGACGCTTAACCGACTGAGCCACCTGGCGCCCCTCTCTGGATATCTTTTGAGTTCTATGTATACACAATACCGTGGGGCCAAAAGGAAGGCATGCTCTTGTGTCACTCCCCTCAAAAATTGGATGGTGTAACCTTTTGTTTCATTGGCTCCTGATTCCACAAGTGTGGCATACAACTGCTTCTTTCCATAAACAAATAGGACAGAGTAAAAAACAGGACAAGGCAATGAAAACAGTGTAAGCCTATCTGGCAGGCAGAGCAGACATCACCTCCCATATCCATATTCTTCATTGTCCTGGTCCTGTCAGGGCAATGGTTATAGTCTTCCTTTCAGGAAGGTCTGATCACATAAATCTTTGACAGTAGAGATACCTTTTGTCTTTGCAACTCGTATTCTTTTTTTTTTTTTTTTAAGTTTATTTATTTAGAGAGAGAGGGAGAGAGACAGAGAGAGAAGGGAGAGAGAGAGCATCCCAAGCGGGCTCTGCATTGCCAACGCAGAGCCTGACGCAGGGCTCAAACTCATGAACTTGTGAGATCCTGACCTGAGCCGAAATCAAGACTCAGATGGCTAACGGAGCCATCCAACATGCCCCATAATTGGTATTATTTTTGTGAGATGTAAGAGTGGGCAAGAAATGGATGCCAGGGTTAGGAGCTGTTGTGAGGGTGCAGCAGAGGTGGTGGGGTATATCAGAATCAAAAAGGGGGAAATAACATGGATTACAAATGGATATGCTACATTGATCAAATTTAGTGACTGACTTATTTAAAAAATCCGGAAATAAATACAACTATTTACAATTAGTGATTATATGAAAAGCAGCTTTTATCCTTCTGTGTGAAATATAAGAACTCTGTGTAATGTAACCTCAGCTCATTTTGAAAACACTTGTGTTATTTGTGACCAGATAACAGCTCTCTGATAATGGCTAGGTCAGACATGCATTATTCATCTGTAATATAAGCTGATAAGTCACCAAACCAAGAGCACAGCGTTTTAGAAGATTTTGTAAACTCTGGATATAAGGACAGTCCAGTTATCACAGAGCTGAGAAATAAATTTAGGTTTCCAAAATAGCAATCTGAAAGGTTGCTGTTTTGTTGGTTGTGGTGGAGACTCACGTTGATCAGAGTTTGAAGCATAAATGTATTTTATTAGACTTGATAACAGCATCCTCCCCTTTTAGTGCACAATAAGATGTGAGGAGGGCATCAGTGCTCTTGACATTACCATTTCCTGAAGGCTCTGGTTGGAATAGAACTTGGGGAGATGCCCTTGAGGTGCTCTTCAGGAAGTTCTGGGTGATGGCTGGGGAACAAAACAAGGTCAGCTGTGCTCCATTATATATAGTACTTGGAAGACTCCTGCCTCTTTGCCAGTCTGTATTTCTTCCACTGCTTTGCGAATCCACAGGGCTTCATTTTCCCAGCCAAAGAAGGGAAAAATAGGATTTGGATTAGATTTTTGCTACTGGAACTTCTGGTTGAAAATGTCTATCAAGTTAACAAGTACCATTCATGACAAGTCAATCTGAGCACATTTTTGCTTAGGATCTACTCTGAGCATCCTCTTTGTTCTATAAAAAAAATGTTTATTTGTCTGAGTCCAGGTCTAGGACATGACCAGAAGAATGAGGGCACCATTTTGGAACTGTTTAATTAAAAATTAAATTTTACCCAATTGATCATGGTCATTGGTTCAAGAGAAATAATGCTTCCTATGGTCAGGTGTAGCAAAAAATACAAATAGCTGCCTTGAACCAGAAGGTGAAAGTCCTTGTAATCACAAGTCTTGTGTTCAAAGAAATTCTCTGTCCCATACTCAGGCATTCAGAACTTCCAAACAGGGTTGTAGCCGAACAAAAATAGTTGAGCCTTTAGCCTTTGGAGATGTTTAGTTTCATATCATAACATTTAACAGGTGTGGGAAGTTGGGTATGTGTGGAAGGGACAAAAACAAAGGTGGGTCTTCTTTTTAAAGTGTATTATACTATGGTCCAATTAAAATGAAAAGAATAGTTAAGAGGAAGCAGGACAGCCAGATTTCAAAAAATCTGCATTAGAAAAAATCCATGCATACTAAGGATATAAGTAGTTAAGATTTGTTTTGCTAAATCATCTTTTTTCCCCTTCTCTTGAATGGTTTTAGAATTATTTTTTTCAATTTAGTGCAGGGACCATATGTACAGTAACACCGAGCTTTTAACAGCTGCAGTCTCCCCTTTTGCTGTCGTAATTATGGTCTCATTAGGATTCCAATAAAAAGTCAAGAAAAACCTCTTTTTTTAATTTAAGGAAAACAGAAGTGCCCACAGTGTCTCTCTACCAAAATGCTATGCTTTTAAAATATTTGCATTTGAAATTCCTCATTGCAAATATTCTCAAACCAAAGGTAAATATAACACTTAGATTACTCCCAGAAGAACATTCCTTCTGCTATTAATACCCTGAATTCAAATCAGAATTTTTGCAAGTCTGTATAATTTTACTGTATGTACTTTATCCTGCAGTTTGGCTGGCTGTAAGTGTTAGGAAACTGGATGCATCTGAAATGAATAGAAGGTGGCATCTCTTGCCTGAGTTAATGCTTCTCCTCCTCCTCCTCCTCCTCCTCCTCCTCCTCCTCCTCCTCCTCCTCCTTTTTTGGCCTTCCATTTCATAAAACAGCCTATTTACAATTCCCGACGCACAAGGATAGAGTCCTTACTTAGAGAAGAACAAAAACAGGTCTCTTTCCAAGAGACCATCAGGCACATACATATTCCAGCTTTTAGTAGATCGTTAGATTATAGAAAAACAAAAGTATGTCTTCAGCCCTCCCCTATCTTTTTATGTGCTCCCTCCTCTCATTTGGTGTGTACACGTTTCCTTCATCTAGTGACCAGTGCTAAGTTATGTTCTAGAGGTTTTCAACCTTCCTGCTCTGGAGTCAGCACCTCCCTATGCTGCCCACAGTCAGAAGCCTTCCTTTCTAAATCACAGATGAGATTGTTTGCTTGTTGACCCATTACTCGGACTGTTCTGTGCTTTGTTTTGTTTTTCCCCAAGGATTTATACATGGAATTAATCCAAGCTAAGGTAATACAAATGATATTTTAAGAGTGACTTATAATACCTCCACCAAGAGTAGTGCAAAATAAAGTAATTTAAGCGCTCATTACAGAGAGGATAATAAAACATTTAGGACCCAGATTTCATACTTCCTTGGTGGCTTTATGTGCGCCCTCTGAAGAAGACCACCCCTGAAGCATACCCACAGCAAAAGGTTGGATATAAAAGGGATGTAGTAACAAAGAGAAAGTTGGGGGTATTTTCCAGAGCAGTTTCCACTGCAAGCATGGGAGCAAAAGCAAGATGGCAGAAACTATGAGAATAAATGAAAGTGAGGAAGTGGCATCAGTAAAAGTGGACATTTTTGAGAAAAGTTGGCTAAGAAAGATAGGGAAAGTTTTTTGTTTTGTTTCTTCAACAATGGGTAATTTTTGAAGTGAGTTGCACTGGTGCAGAGGAAGAAGTTTGTAGAGAAGGAGAAATAGAAGGAAATAGAAGGAAAAATAATTGAGGAAAAACAGTTACTGGGGATTCCAGAGGAGGAAGGAGGGGTCAAGGGTCAGAGTCTGCTGGATACAGAAGCAGGGGACAGCAGGAGGGTACCTTCCCCAGAGAGGAAGGGGGATGTGAGGCCAGGATGGGTATAAAGATGAGTCACTGGCTCCAAATTGAGACCTAAAGGAGTTCCTACCTAACAGATCATTTTTTTCTGAAACAAAAGTGGGTTAGTTTATCCTCTAGGATGAAGGAGTAGGATAGTGGTAAAGGGGTGGGATAAGGAATTTTTGAAGACTGGAAATGTTTTAAGTAATCATATAGGACATGAGGGAGAATAAGTTTCAAGGAACAGATTTCCAGAAGTGGGATTACTGAATTAAATACATGATATTTTATGTTTTTTTAATAGCATTGCCAATTCTGTCTCCTTAAAAAAAGTTTACCATTTGGACAATATCTGGCATCAGAACAAGATGAAATTCCCTGAGCTGGCCCTGCATGATGTTCCCCTTTGGTTTTTTTGTTTTTGTTTTTTTTGTTTTTTGTTTTTTGTTTTTTTATGTTTATTTATTTTGAGAGGCGAGGGGAGAGGCAGAGAGAGGGAGACACAGAATCTGAAGCAAGCTCCAGGCTCTGAGCTGTCAGCACAGAGCCTGACATGGAGCTTGACGTGGAGCTCAAACTCACGGACTGTGGGATCATGACCTGAGCTAAAGGCAGACACCTGACCGACTGAGCCACCCAGGCGCCCCAGTGATGTTCCCCTTTCTATCACTTTTACCTACGGACTCTCCCCAAGCACACTGAACTTTGTGATTCTTTCAGCCTCCACCTTTATTTCCATCACCGTATTGTCCTTACTCTTCCCTCTGACTAGATGCCAGAAAGTCATCAAATTAGAGGCACATTTCTTAAAGGATCCCATGAAAAACTGTCCCATTGGCAACCCATTGACTCTGTAACCCTTTCCTTTGTTTGATTTTCTCCATAGTACTCACTATTAGATAAATTACAATGTTTATTTTTACTATTTGTTTCTTCCACTAGACTATAAATTTGAGGAAGATGGGGACTTTGCCATATTAAACACTATATTTTTAGCTGCTAGAAAAATATTTGACAGAAGATAGTCATTCAGTAAGTTCGTGAAGAATGAAGGGAAAGTCAATTTTAATTTAACCACATTCTTAAATGGTTCTGAAGTGGATATTCTCATTTTAAATACTCCATGCTAATTTTGTAAGGAACTTGTATTCCCCTTTATGGGTGGTTTTCCTCTGCTTTTCTTACTTACCAATTGGGATTTTATTGACTTTCTCATTGATTTCTTTTGTTTCTATGTATAATAAAGATATTATTCATGAGTAGCATTTGTTGAACATTTACTGCAATTTTTTAAAATATGTAATCATTACTTATGCTTACATATGGACAAATATGAGAAGTTAAATATTTTCCTTTCTTGTTTCTTCCATTGTGTTTGATTTAGCAAGACATTTTACCATCATACATTTGATTAGTTTTGGCTTTAATTTTTTTCCAGTGTTTTACATTATTTTCTAATATTTTATTTTTAATCCTCTGAATTTATTTTGATACATAACATGGAGCAGGTACTAAATTGGTATTTCCCCCAAATAACGAAACCAGTTCTCCAGAACTTTTCATTCTGCTTTTCTTCTCTTCTTCTATGATTTTTGTTTTGTTTAGTTATTTTGATTCCACATTTACCTTGTGTGTGTGTATGTATATATATATATATATATATATATATATATATATACATACACACGCGCGCACACACACACACGCATGCATATACATGCATGCCTATACATTTTGTTTCTTGTTGATTGGTTCATTTATCGTAACTTTCTGATTAGAGTTCAATATTAATTTTATACTGTTTTAATTACTGAAGTAATATATTTTAAATCTGGAGGAATCTATTTTGAATCCTCCTTATATTAAAAACAATTATATTCTATTTACTACCTTTTTTTCTTTTTTGGCTTTAGTTTTTTTTATGCACTAGATTTTCTTCTGAATTTCATTAAAATTTTTATTTAAAATAACTTAAAACCATTAATTATCATACTATTTTTTATTTTTTAATTTATTTTTTTAATGTTTATTTAGTTTGTACATATATATACATATATATAGAAAGAGAGAGAGAAAGCAGGGGAGGGGCAGCAAGAGGGGGAGACTCAGAATCCAAAGCAGGTTCCAAGCTCTGAGCTGTCAGCACAGAGCCGGACTTGGGGCTTGAACTCACAAACCGTGAGATCATGACCTGAGCCGAAGTCAGACACTTAACCGACTGAACCACCAGGTGCCTGTCATACTGTTTTTTAATATGGCAGTTATTGAGAAGCTTGATTATGTCTCATTACATGATATATATACTTTAGTTTCAGAAATATAATTATTTACATAAAATTATAGCACAATATTTATTGTTAACATTATTCCTAGATATTTTAAGGTGATTTTTTTTCAGTACTGTTATGAATGAAATATTTTATACATTCTACTTAATGGTTATTGATCAAGATTTATATAAGGTATCCTTCTAAGTTACTAATTAATTCTAATATATTTTCAGTAGATCCTTTTGGAATTTCAAGTAAAATCAACACATCATCTGAAAATAATGATAATTTTTTTTTTCAGTATTAATGGTTTCCATTCATGTCATCATTTCATTGCCCAGTACTTCCAAAATAAAGTGAAATGATACTGGTTGGCTCTTTGAATTTACCTGTCCTGTTGACTTGATGCTCTTTATTGCCTTGTGATAGAAATTCTTTATCATATTAAGTAGTATTTCTACATTTTTGCTTTTAAGAGTTTTTGGCTGGAATAGGCATTAAATATGATCAAATACCTTTATATCTTCTCTTTGGATAATGGGATGTATTAATAAGTTTCATAATGTCAAACAATTATTTCATTCCTTGGTTTATGTTTTTTACTCTTGAGCTAGTTATTTTGTCATGATATCTTTAAAAATGAGGCAGAGAGAGTGAAATATGTTGCACCTTTGATTCCTTTGACTACCCAAAGCTAAATCTATATTCAAAGGCAGACCAGAGCAGAGGTTAAACAACTAGCTGGTAAATTTGATCAATGTCGACAAATAATCTTGGCCATTCAGCCTCAACATCTGGTATTTTTTTAAGAGCATGCTTTGGCCTAAGTTCTTTTTTTTCACATGACTTTTTTTAAGTTTATTTATTTTGAAAGAGAGAGAGAGAGAGAGAGAGAGAGAGAGAGAGAGAACATGAATGGAGGAAAGGGGCAGAGAGAGAGGGATAGAGAGAGAAAGGCAGAGAATCCTAAACAGACTCCACGCTGCCAGCATGGAGCCTGACTCACAATGCATGGAGCTTGATGCAAGGCTCAATCTCAGGAATTGTGAGATCATGACCTGATCGAAAGTCAAGAGTCAGATCCTTAACTGACTGAGCCATCCAGGCACCCCTGGCCTAAGCTCGTAAGCTAATTTTAACTTACCTTGTCAAACAGTATACCCTTAGGGTTGACATTAAGACAGTGAGAGGCTACTAGTGAGACCTGTAAAGTAATTCTTTACTTATTCACTACATTGTCTACTGAACAAAAGTGAAATTCGGCATCTTGAAAAGAATTTAAAATCTATAAGGTCATCATGTTATGCAAGCATAGCCCTTAGGACCACTGATCTACACTGAAAGAATTATTATAGAACATTTATGTGACTGAGGTTTCAAGTATGTTATAAAGTGAATAGTATTCACTATTTTGTCTTTATAATTTTGATGAATTATTTTGACTAATTACAGTAAATTAAAATTAAGCTGATTAAAATTAAATTAAAATATAAAAATAAAAAAGAAAACAAAACTCACTTCTAATCTCAATACCTGAAAATAGCTAGTCTTTATTTTTTTCCCCTCTTTCCTCCTATTGAGATCACACTGTATAGTTTTGGTACTTTAGAGTTTTCATGTAATATTTCACTTAACATTGAATAATTAACCCACTTATTAAAAAATTGTTCAATATTTTAAGGTAAAGATGGTCCACAATTTATTTATACCTGGTGTTACTTAAATGTTTCATAATGGTTTTTATTATTAATAATCCACAGCAAACACCTTGATATCCAAATTATTGTCTAGAGTTTTACCATTTCCATTAATAGATTACTAGACACACAATATACTTTTAAGAAGATAAAGTACCTTGGAATGATTAAAATATTTAAACTTTACATAAATATGTACATTCAGCAAATCATCTGCTCACTCTAACACATCCCTGTACCTGTTTTAAAACCTATGGTATTTTGTATAAAAGGGAACAGATACCAACAAATTTTAATGAATTTGAATGCCCCTTAACTATACATATATATATTTCTTTTTTTTTTTTTTTTTTTAATTTTTTTTTCAACGTTTATTTATTTTTGGGACAGAGAGAGACAGAGCATGAACGGGGGAGGGGCAGAGAGAGAGGGAGACACAGAATCGGACACAGGCTCCAGGCTCCGAGCCATCAGCCCAGAGCCTGACGCGGGGCTCGAACTCACGGACCGCGAGATCGTGACCTGGCTGAAGTCGGACGCTTAACCGACTGCGCCACCCAGGCGCCCCGCACATATATATATTTCTGAACTGTATGCATGAGTTAGATATATAGAGAATATATATTAGTAAAACAAAAAATGAATATTGTTTCTATTACTTTAGGGAATAATTTAAATTTTTATTGAGGAGTCATCATCTAGGGTTAATATACTACTAAATAGTCCCCACATCTCTCACCCAGACCACACACACACACACACACACACACACACACACACACACACAGAGTGATTGCAAATTCTCAGCAAAGCCTATCTAGGCTATAACTTGAATCTTTAGTAAACTTCACAATTGTCAAAACTGAAAGATGGTATAGTTACTAATATGGAAATTAAATATCTACAGTCAATAATTGAATTTAGGAAGGTTGTTGGATATAACATCAGTAAAAAAAAATTGTGTTTGCATACAATAGCAACATCAAATTAAACATTTTAATTTTTAAAAGTAGCATTTATATTAGCATCAAAAAACACATTTGATACTTAGGAATAAATGTAGTGAAAATGAGGAAATATTACAGAAAACAGTATAAAATATTGAAAAAAATTAAAGAATATTTAAACACATTAATGATATGAAAATTATAATAAAAAGATGTCAGATTTTCTCAGAGTGATTTGTAGATTCAATACCGTCCCATTAAAAGTTCCAGTACATTTATGGGCACCTGGGTGACTCAGTCGGTTGAGTATCCGACTTTGGCTCAGGTCATGATCTCACAGTTGGTGAGTTCAAGCTCCACATCAGGCTTTCTGCTGTCAGTGCAGAGCCTGCTTTGGATCCTCTGTCCCCTTCTCTCTCTGCCCCTCCTCCACCCACACATACACATTGTCTCTCTCTTTCTCTATTTCAAAAATAAATAAAACATTAAAAAAAATCCAGTACATTTTGATTGTGGGAACTGACAGAATGATTCTAAAACTTATGTGGAAGTAGAGAAGCTCAGGAAAGGTCCTAAAAATCTTGAAAAAGTACAACGTTGGAGATGATACACTATAGAGCATCAAAACATAATTTAAAATTACAGGATTTAAAAGAGTATGGAATTGATAGAAGGGAAATAAGCTAATTGAGTAGAACAGAGAGGGAGAAATAGATGCATCCATCTGTACACATTTGATTTTTGACAAAGGTAGCAGTGTAGATCAGTAAGTAATGTGTGGTCAGTGGACAATGTCTATGGAAGAGAGAAAATCGTATTGTACCCTGCTTTAATTACTGGTAGAAGAAAACTATAACTGTGGTTAAGAAAGACTACTTTTCTAGGAAGCAAAAAGACATTATTCACCACAAATGAAAAGATTGATAGATATTAATGGTATTCAAATTAGGAACTTCTGTTTATAAAAAGACAATATTCTGTTCATAAAAAGACAATACTAAACCACAGATTGGGAGAAAATATTCACAACATAGAAAACTTAGAGCGTGTTTCGTTGCCTAATGTATGGATTTCTAAAAGTCAATAGATAAAAGAAAGTCAACACAAATACAAATATAAGCAAGGAGCTTGAATAATTGCTTTAAAAAGCTGGTACCCGAATAGTCAATGAACACATGAAAAGATGTTCAGTTTCATTGTTCATCAGGAAATGCAAATTAAAACCACAATGTGACACCACTATACAGCCACAAGAATGGCTTAAATTAAGAATGGAATAAATTAAGAATGAGATTTTACAAAGATGTTGAGCAACTTTATTTTTTCTACTGTTGGGAGTTAAACTAGTACAATAACTTTGGGAAACTGTTGGTCATTATCTACTACAGTTGAACTTGTGTATACCATAGGACCCAATTTCATTCCTAGATATATACCTAGTAGAAATCCTTACAAATATATAGCAAACATATACACAAGAATGTTGATAGCACCAGCATTCATAATGGCCCCAATCTAAATGATGAAGGATTAATACCTGGTGATATATTCATACGGTGTTGACAAAATACTGCTACCCATAAAAGGGTGGATCTCACAAATATAATGTTGAATGAAAGAAATCAGTCGCAAAAAGTACAGACTGTATGTTTCCATGCATGCAAAGTTCAAAAACAGGCAAAATATAAATGGTAGAAGTTAGGAAAGTTATCTTTTGTAGGGATAGGGTTATAATGGAGGCCTCTGGATGACTGGTAATAATCTTGTTCAACACGAGTTGATGCATTCATTTTGTGAAAATTCATCACTGCATACTTACAATTGGTGCACTTCTCTGAATGTAACTTATGCTTCAACTGAAAAAAGTATCTTTTATGGGGTGCCTGGCTAGTCAGTTGGTTAAGTGCCCGACTCTTGATTTTTGGCTCAAGTCATGATGACAGTCATGAGACTGAGCCTCCGTGCTAGGCATGGAGACTGCTGAAGATTCTTTCTCTCCCTCTCTCTCTGCCCCACCCCCCTTAAAAGTATTTTTTTTATAAAATAAAACATGTAAAAGCCACTGCTAGGTCTTGTGGGGGGGTATGAAAATGTAAGTAGTACACATACTGACTTTCCAGGAACTTACAAAGCATTGAGAGAGACAGACAAATGCATGATTAACAATATTCAGGGTAGAAAGAAGAAACTATGCAATAAAATCAAAGAGGAGGAAAATAGTTCCCAAAGAAAGCTGAGGTAGGTTAGGTAGATAGGTAGGTGGATGAATAGATAAATAGATAGATAGATAGGAATATGATTCAGCCCTGAGAAAGAAGGAAATCCTGGCATTTGCAACAACATGGATGGACCTTGAGGACATTGTGCTAAATGAGATTAAGTCAGAGAAAGACGAATACTGTTTGATCGCACTTATGTGTGGAATCTCAAAAAAGCCAAGCTCATAAAAACAGAATAAAATGGTGGTTACCAGGGACTAGAATGTGGGGGAATAGGAGAGTTATTACTCAAGGGTACAAACTTGTACCCTGTACAGGGTACAAGTCGTACCTAAGTAGTAAGCAGTAAATGGTAAGTAAGTAGTAAATAAGTTGTAGATATATAATGTACAGCACACTAATGTGGACAACAGTATTGTATTGTGATCATCAAACTTGCTAGGAGACTAGATCTTAATTATTCCAACCACAAAAAAATGATAATTATGTGACATGATCTTTCTAACAATTACTATAATGGCAATCCTATTACAATACATAATTGTATCAAATAAACACATATACAACTAAAACTTACATAATATGTCAAACATATTTCAATTTAAGAAAGGAAACTCAGGTTACTCTTCATAGAAGCAGCAGCTTTTGAGCTGAATCTAGAGACAGGTATTCATTTTATTGATGAAAGAAAGAAGAGGAGCATTCCTTTCGAAGGAAAGAGTATGAAGAAATAATAAAAGGCGTAGAAATTCTGGGTGTATTTGCGAATGTCAAGATAGCTATTGTTCACACAAGGTAGAATTCATATCAGACCAGACAGAAGAAACTGGAAAGTAGTTTGAGTGTAGGTCCCATCACATCCAGGATGTAACCATAGAAAATTTATCAGCAGTCCCAGGCAGGAAAGTGTGAGCCCCGAGGCAGAAACCAGCCGCAGAGGCCACTGGGCTTTCACCCGTGCAAAAAAGAAAAATCTTCCCATAGCTAATGCTAGTGGTTAAGCCTGTGGATTCGAGGGTCCAACAGTTCTAGTTTTAACCCAGGTCTGTTTCTTACTAGCTTTGTACCCTTTTGTAGGTCATTTACTCTTGGTTTCCACCTTTGCAATTTGGTAGTAGTAATAGTGTGCCCCACAAGTAAACCTCTTTCATACGACTGTTATGAGGTTTAAGCAAATTAATGGGAACATTCAGAATCTTTCTCTCTCTCTCTCTCTCTCTCTCTCTCTCTCTCTCTGCTCCTCCCTTGCTCATGCTGTCCCTGTCTCTCTGAAAATAAATAAATAAAACTTTAAAACACATATGAAAAAGATTTATCTTTAAAAATATTTTTTTAAGTTTAGTTATCCATTTTGAGAGAGAGAGAGAAAGAAAAAAAAATGAGTGGGGGAGGGGCAGAGAGAAAGAGAGAGAATCCCAAGCAGGCTCTGTGCGCTACTAGTGAGGAGCCCAATGCAAGGCTCAAGTCCATGAACCGGCAGATCATGACCTGAGACGAAACCAAGAGTCCAACAGATGCTCAACCGGCTGAGCCACCCAGGTTCCCGAACACTTAGAATCTTAAGTGGCAGATGGCAAGTACTTAAGTAATGCTATAATCCTATTCAGTAATTGTTACCACCATTACTGATGTTTTCAAAGAAACAGTCCCTAAGGCTGGGGTAGGTATGCCAATTTTAATGCTAGTCAGTCTTTTCCAAATACAGCTTTTGGGGCAATCAGAGAATGCTGACTGGATTTTTAAACAAATGTTAAACATTTGCAAGCAAGTTTTACCTGGGGAACTACCTGTGATACACTAAAGTAGAAGTACATGGACAGTCCAATCAATTAGAAAAATTGAATGATTAGATATATCTATCTGCATATGTTTGTTTTTTTAAACATACAACTTAATGTAATGGTTAATTGACAGAAAAAATTATTAGCCCCCATATGTTTCCATCTAGAAAATTCTATTTTATGGTGGCATTTTCATTTTTATTCCCATATCAAATTATCCCTGAGAAAGAGAAAGATTTATACCAGAATGTCATTAATTGAAGAACTTTTTGAAGAATTTGAACAATTTGAAGGATTGAAGAAACTTTTGATTTCTTATCATCACACTCTTCCCCAAGGGAAAATTCTTGCAAATAATATATTTTTGATAATGTTACAAAGGGTGTTTCCCTGAGCAGTAAAAGTCTCTATAAAAGCAGTTTATATGGAAGCATTTACAGAAAATCAAGTCATGTTACTGAGGAGAAAATGTTTACCTGATGAGGGTTGTTTGCAGGCCTTCCTATGGTATATATATTTTTAAATTTTTTAAGTTTATTTATTTATTTTGAGAGAGAAATAGCACAAGTTGGGGAGGGGCAGAGAGAGAGAAAGAGAGGAAGAATCCCAAGCAGGCTCTGCAGTGGGGCTTAAACTCAAGAACCGTGAGATCATGATCAAGCTGAAACCCAGAGTTGGACGCTCAACCCACTGAGCCGCCCAGGCAGCCCATATATTTTTAAATAATAATACTGCAAACAGTGTGATCTCCAGGTGAAAGTTGTTCTGGATGAGACTCTTTAGTGTCTTTAGATTGTGCACAAAACCAGGGGTTCATAGTCTTGATTACAAACTAGAACTTCCCAGGAGAAATTATAAGCAACAGTAATAATAAAAGCCCAAAATACGTTTCTTAGGTCTCACCCTCAGAGATTTCAGTGGTTGTGGGCCAGCATGGGGATCAGGATTTTTAGTTCTGCAGGTGATCCTAATGCATAGCCAGGATCTGGAGGCACTACACTAATCCATGAGATAAATAATTGCTTCAGTGATGGGTGCTCTGAAAAGCTAACACAGCTTTTCCAAAGTAGCTTATACAGAGAAGCTTCAGGGCCATTGGGTTAGCTTATGGGTAACAGGAAATGGGAACAGTGACCTAGGCTCAAAAGACAGATGTTCATGCACACAGAGTGCTGACCTAAGACTTGGGCACCTACTCCAGGTCGTGGGCTTGCATGATTGCAGTGGCCTTGAGGAAGTGCTCAGCTTCTGTCCTATGCAGTCTGTGACCGATTGTTGACCTCTTTCTTATAAAACAAATGGATAAAGCCTATGTGGAGATAAATATCGAGGTTCTGAAAAGCTAGAGATCCGGATTAAGAACCCAAGCTCAGACAGTCCTGGGGTTACCCAAAGCTCTTGCTGACCTTGATGGGATCTCTGTCTTGGGGAGAGTTGTCATGGTTTTCCAAAGAGACCTAGCACAAAAGCCTCCACATATTTAATTTTGTTTTTCAAACGGCTAAGATTTAGTGTTAAGCAAAAGACGATTGGTGTGTCCAAGTCTGTGGGTAACAAAGCTTGAATTGCCCTAGGAAGTCTGCAGAATGATCTGGGGCTTTAGGGGTATAAATCTGACTTTAATTAACTTATAAGGCCTTATTGTCAGCCTTTATTCAGCCCAAAGGCCCACTGATTTTCTCCTTTGATCTTCTGCACCAAAAGATTGGCCCAAGTCAAATACTTTCCATGGGAGTATAATTATGTCTGGCAAATGGTTTTCAAAAACCATCAGGTCCAAAGATTCCATTTGTCTTGCAAAATTCACATGGAATAAAACCATATTTATTATTAATGCCATTGCTACCTTCTTTTCCTCAGTTACTTTCAGACCCTGAGATCAACTCCACCTACACCATGTCACTTTGCTAAAATGACACACACACACAAATCTACCTGCAGAAATGATGTTTTTTGCATGGCTTAATTGACTCAAGGCAGTAACCACCACCACAACAAATCCTAAGAGAGTATGGAAGAAGGAAAGGCTTAATTTGTTGAATTTGGTCAGTCTCCTCATTTCCATTAAACTTACCTGATTTTTTTGTTTTAGTAGTTGATTTTATGACATGGCTTATATGCATTGCTTACAAAATTTAAGCAGTTGCTAAAATTAATAAAATTTTTATCTTACGTCATTGAAAAATTTAAAGTTAAAAAAATTGAAATTGAAGACAAGAATGACGTATTTGGGATTTGTAATTGAGAAATAGCATGGGAGTTTCTTACTGGAGAGATTTCCTGCCTGATTCCTAGGAAAGTGGTACATGGCAGAGAGGGCCACAGGCCCTGTACATCAGAACTGAGGCATCTTGACTGGTGGAGAGCCTGAGGGAGCAGCCTGGGCTTGAGACATAACCCTTCTGAAACTAAATGTGTGACACTGGGCAATATATTTCACCTTTTTTATTTTTTAAGAATTTTTTAAAGTTTTATTTATTTTTGAGAGAATGAGAATGAGAATGAGAATGAGCAGGGGAGGGGCTGCAAGAGGGAGAGAGAGAATCTCAGGTTGGCTCTGCAGGTGGGGCTCGAACTCACGAACTGTGAGATCATGACCTTAGCCAAAATCAGGAGTCAGAAGCTTAACTGGCTGAGTCACCCAGGCACCCCATATTTTACCTCTCTGTATCCAGTTTCTTTTTTGTAAGGTAAAGTAATAATACCTACTCGACATGATTGTTGAAAAACCTGCTGTAGCCAACTTTTATTAATTATTGCTATTGTCATGCATTATTTTTTGTGTGCCCTGTAACAATTAATTCATTAATCCTTAAAGAGCCTTGGGAGATAGGCTTTTATAGTCTTATAAACTCAGTTTTTATAGGTGGGGAAACTGAGGCACAAGGAAATTAAAATCAAATGACCCAGCATTTTGTGGCAGAACCAGGATCCAAATCTGTGTCTCTGGCTCTGGAGGTCTCAGTATACTTATGAGCATTGGTAGACAATGTTATTAATGTTCAGTCAGACTTGCACACCCTTCCTGGTTTACCTCAGACTTCTGTACTTATTTGCCCCTCTTATTATACACACAAATATCCTTGCTGATAAAAGAAAAAAAATCTTGGCTTCAAAGTATATTTGCTTTAAGCAAGATGAATAAGGAAAACATATTCTGGCAACTTGCCTTTCCTTTTATATTGTAAATTTACAAAATAAAAGGAATCCAACTCAACTGCTTAGTTTCCCACTTTTTTTTTTTTTTTTTCTTTTTTTTTACTGATCTGCAGGTCCTGGCTGGCTAGAAGCTTTCAGAATGACTGTTTCCATTCAATGTGGTCTCATAGCATGCAGAAGAATTTCAGAGATTTTCAGTTGGAATAGTGGTGGCAAGGCAACCACACATTCTTAAAGTATTGCAAATGAACTTTTGCCCCCTTGATCATGGGGCAAACACAAAGATCTTGATGGACTCTCCTCCTTTGTCCCCCCTGCTCTCCTGTTCTGTGCCCTGCTCTGTTGCTGCGCTGGCTCTCTTGAGACATTTCCCATCATGGTGTAACCTCTAAGACCTTGCAAAGATTGACATGTCTCTAAGAATGTGCCAAACAGATCTAGAGCAATGGTTTTCAACCAGGGAAGACTACCACCTGCCTCTTCCCCTACAACCACAGACGTTCAACAATGCTTTGGGTTGTCACAACTGTAGATTGTGCTGCTGAACATCTCAGAGTGCACAGGCAATTTTTTGCAGTAAAGGATGATTCAGGCTAAAATGTCATTAGTTCCACTGTTATGGAACCTTGATCTAAAATACCTTATACCTTCTTTGTAGGTCACTTCTTGGGAAAGGACCACTGAATTAGAGTAGGTGTCTCTACAAGCATCTCTTAGAGTGCACACCTGGGAAATGCAAATAAAAATCACAGTGTGAGACTGTTGCATATCTAGTGAAAGAGGTAAAATGATAAACCAAGGAAATACTAAGACTGAACAGCTCTGTAGCCAGCTGAACTTTCATACTGTGTTCGTGGGAAACTAAATGGGCAAAACCACTTTGCAAAACTGTGTAGTGTTATCCGGTAAAGCTGAACATAGGCATACTTTATGATTCCACAATTCTATTCCTAGATATGCATACCCATCGGAAACATGTACATACATCACCAAAAGTATGCACTAGAATGTTCATTGCAGCACTGTCTAAAGTTGCCAAATATTGGAAACAACCCAAATGCCCTTCAGTTGTAGAATGGGTAAATAAATTGCTGTGTATTCATATTATTCTGCACTATAGAACACAAAGTGGGGAAAATGACTTTACAACTCAGAAAGTGATATGGTTGAATCTGATAAATTAGTGTTGAGTGAAAGAAGGCAGATACACACAAAACCGTGTTATATGATTCTACTTATATAAAGTGCAAGATAGGCAGAACTAATCCATCCTATTGGAAGTCAGGATAGTGATCATGTTTGGTTGAGGGGTAATGACTGGAAAAAAGCATGAGGAAGACCTTTGGAGGGTTCCTCTGTTTCGCCCTCTGGGTGCTTTTACACAAGTGTGTTCACTTTGTGAAAAGTCACAGCACTGCATACTTTTGCTATGTGCACTCTTCTGTATGTGTATTATTCTTCAATAACATTTTTAAAATGTGCAGCTGGTACTCTGGAAAGTAGGAGAGGCTCTGGATATTTATACTAACTTTTCCCCTTATGTTTTAATGTGGATTCGTCCAAAGACACCTTCAAATACTGAGGGGGACACCTGGGTGGCTCAGTCAGTTAAACATTCGACTTTGGCTCAGGTCATGATCCCATGGCTCATGAGTTCGAGCCCCGCATTGAGCTCTGTGCTGACAGCTCAGAGCCTGGAGCCCACTTTGGATTCTGTGTCTCCTTTCTCTCTCCCCCTCCTCTGCTCATGCTCTGTCCTTTTCTCTCTCTCTCTCTCTCTCTCTCTCTCTCTCTCTCTCTCTCTCTCTCAAAAATAATAAACATTAAAAAAAATTTTTTTTTAAATACCAAGGGTGTAACACTGAGGGAAATAGAGGAGGGCTGGTGGGGAAGCATACCATCCACGCGGCCTGATTGAGCAGGAGAGAGCCTGGGGCACAGATGGAAGAATTCTCTTAAGAGCAATGTCTGAACAAATGCATAATCAAGTGTTAGTTTCAAAGTCAGTATTTAAGAAAGACACTCTTAATTGGTCAACACTGAGTCCTGGGGGACCAAGATGGCTGGTATCTAGAGTAAGTTGCAGCTGCACTGGATAGGATTGAGGAGGTTTTAGGTAGAGGATTGCTAAGAAGGCAAGTGTCAAAAGTCTGCTTTGCTTGTGCCCTGGTTTTGTTGGTGCCTGACCTTATCATCTCTCTTCCTCTTTCTCTTCATGGCCAAAGAGACAATGGCCATGCTTTGAATGCAAGCTCAGTTCTTTTTTAATTTTATTTTGTCAATCCCTAGTAGTCAAATGGCACTGAGAGTCTGTTCCTTGTTTTTGTTGTTGTTGCTGCTGCTGTTTGTTTGTTTTGTGTGGTTAGTTAGCTATGTGATGCTAGAAAATTATTTTTCCTATGCTCTGATTTTCTTATCTGTAAAAGGAGGTTGAATATAGCATGGTAAAAGGTAAAATGCTCTAGTTATACCTGATATTATGATACTACTTAACATTAAATTCTATGACTAACTCAAGAAAACTGATTGAATGTGAAATCATGGGATCCCAAGGAAAGCTTCCCAAAATCTCCTCTTTATAACTCTTTGCTGAAAAAGCATTTTCTTTCAGCTCTTTATGCTTAATCCCCTTCATGGACCCCTACTACAGGAGTTAGTCCTTGGGGGTTCTTAGCGATGGGTAGTTCTGGAGGGAGGCACCTTGCCTAGAAGCCACGAGGGCACACAGGGTACAGCTTGTAACATCAGTGTTAGTACTGGCGGCTGGATAGAGGCTGTCATTTTAGCCGTAGAGAAAGGTCCCGCTGTTGAAGGCTAGTGTAGGCAAATAACATATTTTAAATGTTGTACAGCATATGGAAATTTCTATTACTACAAACATTTGGTTTGGTTCTGTGCCTGTTCAGCATATTGCACATTTCTAAATTAACTGTCTTCTAAATGGAGTACAGTTGTGACTCATGTTCGCATTTTCCCTGTGGGTGGAAGACCCAAGGTAGGTGCTGCAAATTTGCTTTTCCACAGCCGCGTGTATGGATCGAAATCCCAAACGTCGATTTCTTATGCTCAGCCAAGAGGTAAGCCACTGAATGGGAGTGAGGGACTTGACCTGTTTGTTCAGAGTATTGAGTTTGCCAAATGCTGACCCCTCCAGAACCAGGAAGAGAGCAGAGAATTGCAACTCACAATTTTTTCCCCCACTGCCAATTCTCATTTCCTTAATTTGTGAGACTGATCTTCTGATGGGAAGAACTGGGGATGGGTCTTTCATGGTACATCTGCTTTGGTGTGTTATGTAAAGTACAGCCTTAGTATATTAAAAAAAAATCTAAATTTGAATCCACTTCTTTGAAGCATTTATCATTTTAATTTTATGATTATGAAAAATTAATGTTTATTTATAAAACAGAGTAAAAAGCATAAATCAGAACATAAAGTGTTTTCAAGAAGATAATGGATACATGGGTGTTCTTTATACTATTATGTCTACTTTTAAGACTTGCTAAAAAACTTTCATTATAAAAATGACCCATGACTTTATTATCCACACTTCATCACTATGAACATTTTTGTGTGATACCATGAAATCTTTTCCATATCAGTGTTTTGTTTTCTAAATGCTGGTACGTTACCTGAATACTTGTTTCAACTACCTGATAAAACGTGGCAATGTTTGTGTTTTAATTGCTGGCCCTTAAAAAGGGAATAATCTCAATTTTTGTTAGGAGTAGGCTTTAAATCCTCAAATGAAAATAAATGAAAAATGCTTAGAATCCTAAAGTGTTGCAGTGTCCTAACCATCTAGCACAGGGCCTGGCATTCAGTCATAAGTGCAGTCTTAGTACATGAGCACAATGCAGAAATGACATGTCATCATGAAGTCCTTTGGCCTCATATATTAAGGATTCCAGAGTGAATCCACATCAGCCTGAGTTGAGACACAAGTTTGCTTTTCTTCCTGAGTAGGTTTTGAACCTTGAGTTTACATCGTGGATGTAGCTATTGATTCTCTTACTGCCCCTTCCGTGATTGGAAGGCTGGTCATTTCTTGAGGGCGGGGTTATGTCCTTATCAATTTGTGTGCTTGCTTGCCAAACCAAGATCCCATTCAGGAACCGTACTTGAGTCATTGAAAAGAGTAAAAAAGGAAACACATTAATCAGGGTTGCTAATTGTACCTCAGGAGTCTACAGAAATCATATTGGTTTTGGTTTTGGTTTTGGTTTTGGTTTCGCTTTTCCCTGCTAGCCAGAAAGAAAACTTTGCCTTACTAGAGCCATTATGCAAAGATGAAGGAGGTGCTGACGATGTGGAATCACCCACCTAGTTGGTAAATTTTCTCGCAGTGTGTTTTGAGGGTTAGAGCCATGGGGCTGTTGCTTCATGTACTACAGTAGGAAGGCCAGTGCATTTGCTGCTACACTGACAAGTACATTTGAGGTTTGGAAATTCCAGCCGGTGGTGAGGATCACACAGCCTCTTTCTTCCACAGTTCATCCATGCACAAAGAACGTATCTTTCTTCTTTGGCGTCAAGGTGATTCTACCTAAAAGAATTAAGGGAGTAAGCACAAGGCAGTGTGTACAAAGAGAGTAAATTTTATCTTTGGCTCCCCCACTTTCCTTCAAAGAGCCCAGTTGGCCTCAACTGCAAATGGAGTGTTCTTCTCTCCTTCCTATTCAGGCTTGCCCTCACTGGGGAGACTGCTGTTTACTGCTGCTTCATTATCTCTAACCTTACTCTCAGAGGCTGGGGAAGGGAGCAGGGGCTAGTTATTAAATCGCCACCCATTTCCTTCTCTGATGGCCTGGGTAAGAATTCTGATTTGCCAATTCCTAGATGACCTTGGACAAATTACTGAGCTCAGTTTTTTCTTCTGTAAAATGTGGTTAATAATAATTCCTACTTCAATGCATCATTATACGGAATAAATTAGGAAATACCTGTGCTAGTACTCAGAAAAGTGTCTGGCATGTAGAAACCAATTGGTATGATTAGTTCTTATTAAGTCTTTCATTTCCTTGGGGAATAACTCCTCTCAGAGGCTTGATACAGTTTGGTGCTGTGGATTGGACATTGGTCAGCAGTGTCTTCTAGGTACTTTGTTACCACAAGCCAGGCTTCCAGTTCTGTACTAGATAAAACACCATCCAAACACAAGACATTCAAACTGGAAGGAAACAAGTTAAATGTAATATTTTTTTATTAAATTTTTTTTAATGTTGATTTATTCTTGAGAGAGAGAAAGAGAGGAGCAGAGAGAAAGAGGGAGGGAGACACAGAATCTGAAGCAGGCTCCAGGCTCTGGGCTGTCAGCACAGAGCCTGATGCAGGGCTCGAACTCACAGACTGTGAGACCATGACCAGAACTGAAGTTGGACACTTAACTGACCGAGCCACCCAGGTGCCCCAATATTTTTATTTTTTAATTACCTGTTTTCAGGTTCATTCTGTAGGCATTGTGCCTCTAACTTCCACACATAACTCTGATGCCAGGACTTTGAGACATCATTAAAGGAAGCCATTGAGGAAGACATTTGCAAGCATTTGGAGACTTCTTGAAACATGCTGCATAGACCTCGACCTGTTCTGCTCTTGTGTAATTAGACGGAGGCAGTGCCAGTACAACACAGAAGTGGATCTTCCTGTACTTTAGGCCTTTTGAATTCACAGTCTGCAGCTTGAACTCTCCCTTGCAGCCCACATTCTAGACGTGTGGAGAAAAGTCAGAGGACATGACCAAAAAAATACGTTCAGTGCCATCACATTGGGAAAATACCCAACACACGCACGCACGCACACACGTACGCACGCACTTCACGTGTGATTGTGAATCGAGGTAATTTCCTCTCTGAGAGGAGACTTCCTGCTGGTTTGTCTGTATGCACTGCCACCTCTGTGCTTCTCTCCTGGAGAGTGGAAGTGCCTAGAAAATAGTATGAGCTCCCGATGCCCTGGTGAGACGATTGCCTGGAGGATCAGGGAGGAAAAAATGAAAACCAGTTTCCCTCATTTAAAATGTGTGCTGAAAATATCATGTGGTCCTTCCCCTTTCCAGGAAAGTCATAGGGAGATGTGAAAGATTCGGTACGCTCTTTACTATAGAAAACGTTGCCAGTGAACGGTGTATTGACCCAAGTTCTGAGGAGGAAAGGTGCTCAAATATTTACCCAGAGCACTCCACTGAAAGGTGCCCCCCGGGTGCTTGGCGGAGGCCGCCGGCAGGCTCTTGGCACCAACTATTTCCTCTACTCTAAGGAACCATTCATTCCCACCCAGTGCTTCCCCACAGCCTCTCCCCTCTCCCTCTCCAGCGCCCTTTAGGAAGATGTTTTATGAACTGTGTGCATGAATATTTTTGTGCCTACAGCAAGAATTTTGTTTTCCTGAAACCAAGAATTAGAATAGGAACTCCAGGAACCTGGATTCTCAGCTTGAGGACTGCAGCCACTCAGACACTGTCCTGGGAAGGGACTGTCTGTGGTACATCATCAGATCTGGAGACAGATGCTTCTTTATGATGTAGAGTCCCATTCTTAGCCTCCCAACCTTCACTCTCTTTTCCTTTTGAATTTCTCTTCCTCGTAAATACCTAGTCACCCCTAAAGCTAGATATGAACTTAGTCAAGTCATGACTGCCCTGTTATCTCTGTTTCCTATTCTAACCCAAAATAGTATAGTTTTATGAGATTGGATCGATTGATGTTGCTCTAGTAGTATAAGCATGTATCCCTGTGTATATTTTATATACTGAAATGAGTTTTAAAGGGTGTTACTCTTGGTGCATGGGCCAAGCTGATGAGCCCAAAGGAAAGCACTACTCACAGTCTGCCCAAATCGTTAGGATAATTTTCTCTGATTTCAGGTAAAATCCTCACTGTTTTTCTAAGAATGAAAGATAAAATTTTAATGTACAGAATTAAAAATAAATTTTTAATTTATAGAATTAAAAATTTATTTTTAATTTAATAAATTTATAGAATTAAAAATTTATTTTTAATTTAATAAATTAAAATTACCAGAAGCTGATGACAGTCAGAAAGTCACTGGGAATCCATGACAGAGCTATGTAGAGGAAGGTTTTTAGTTGTTTGTTTTTAATGAAAATTTTATTTGTGACTGATAACTCTTCACCTGTTAGTCCATGGCTTAGTTGAACATATTTTTAAGATTCCTGGAAGAAGAGCACCACACAGAACATTCAGGTGATTTACCATTGCTGATCTGCATACAGATTCTAAGGCAGAAACTTAAAACCAACTTAACTTTAATGCCGCCCTAAGGACCTACAGGCGTCATTGGTAAATTATGAATAAGGAGACATGGACAAAGGAAGAGCAGAGTGTACTATCGGTACAAGGAAAACAGGTTAAAAAACAAACAAACAAACAAACAAAACCCCATGCGGAAGGGGCAAGACAGGTTTCCTACCCCAACTCCAGGAGCCGTTTACCTCAGGAGATACCAGTGGCATAGTTTATAGGAGAACTGGGGCCTCTTGGTCCTGCTGAATTAAGGAAGGAAAGACTGTAAATCTACTGAGTTTCTAGAGTTTACTCAATAATGCAAACAAAAATAAACCAGTGTCAGTGTACGTGGTTCAAGCACGCCTAGAAAGGCAATGGAGCCAGTAATCCCTTGTCACTATTAATTAAGTATATCCTCTAACAGCCTTGACTCAGGCTGTTAATCTTCACACCTTCCTTTGGGGCCCCTGGGCAGCTGCTTTGGAGGTCTTAATGAATCTCTGACCAATTTGGGCCATGGTCTACTCACAAAAACAACAGCCAGAGGTGTAATAAGATATTCTGTGAAGAATGCGTGTTCAATATTATTGGATCAGTTATGCTGTTGGATAGCTGATATCACAGCTTATATTGATGCAAATGGCATTCCAGCACATGTATGGAAAGAGAAGTCAAATGGTACCTAGACAGGGTAACTTTCCCTGGTCAGACCATCATGAAGTCACCAAAATCAGAGCAGGAACAGACTATCTTCCTATATTCCAATTTAACTTGGATCACTTTTTTTTTTAAATCTCTTTTTAAAAAAGAGCTTTGATTTAGTGCCTACTTTAGTAATCCTATATTGAGCCACATGGATTTTAGGTGAGAAAGACTTCATTTCAATCAAGCCAGGGTTCCTCTACCAGCCTTGCCCTTGAGTTAGTAAACTGCTTATGGTCTTTCATATTTTCAAGATGATGAGGGGTGTTCTATAGTTTTCCTTGATCCATTTGGGCATATATTGAGAAGAAGGTTGTTTTAACTAGTCCTCAGTTGACCATCTTCTCTATTTGCTGCTAAATGTTAACTTCTAGGTTATGAGGCCCAATCAGTTGTGGTGGTTTTTGTTTTTGTTTTTTACTATTTCTCTACCCTTTATGGACACAGGAATTCATTCAAGCCATAACTGGTATATAGTTGGTTAATCTTATGTGTCAACTTTGCTGGACCATGGTGCCCAGATACTTGTTCAAACATTATTGTGGATGTTGCTTTGTTTTTGTGTGAGATTAACATTTGAATCAGTGGACTTTGAGGAAAACAGGTTGCCCTCCATAAAGTGGGCAGACCTCATCCAATCAGTTGAAAGACTGGATAAAACAAAAGTCTGCCTCCTCTGAGCAAGAAGGACTTCTGCCAGCAGATGGCCTTTGGACTTAGACTGACACATTAATTCTTCCCTGGGTCTCCAGCCTGCTACCCAGCCACACCTTGCAGATTTCGGACTTGCCAGCCTTCATAATTGCATCACACACACACACACACACACACACACACACACACACACACACTATTTGTTCGGTTGCTTTGGAGATCCTTGACTTAATCAGCTGGCTAAGAAAAACCCCATGGATTAAGACCGTTTCTTCTTCTACCACTTCCACTCTTGACTCAGAAGCTCCTCCACCAAGTCAGGCTGTTTAACACCCCATCTGCCAGGGCATGTTAAGAGCTGGTGAAGATATAGGAAAATGGCCATTGTTGTCAGTGCTGGTAAGGGTGTGAACTGATCAGCCACTTTGGAGAACAACTTTAAAGTATTGATTAAAACTAAAAATGCCCAAGCCTGTGATATATTTAAACCTATGGAAGGAGTTGCAGAGGACAGAAATGAAAGGAAATATTTCCTAGAAAATACCCAATGACTGCATCAGAAATAGTTCTGTTTTGGTGCCAAGGCAGTATGCTACCATAGAAGGGAATGAGAGACAGCCTCTCAGTTCCACAGGACGAAGGTTTGGCTGCAAGGAACACTGAGCTACACGAGCCCCTCAAGAGCCTCAGTACCCCACTGAGCACAGAAGGAACAGACATAACTGGAAAAGGTAGCATTGGTTGGTATGTCAGGCGAGGCGGGGGAGAGGGAAAGGGTGCCCAAACGTGGCTCAACATCAGAGACAATGATACAGTGACTTCCGGATTTTTTACACACAGTACAGGCCTCAGAAAGAGACACAGTATAGGGCACACTGATCACAAAAGGATGAATCTGATAGATGCCATATGATCTTCTTTGAGGATGGGACTCGTAGAAATAATTAGGAGAATTCCATAGGGACAGTGTGGGAGGTGAGGGTAGAAATGAGTACAATGTGTCTGTGAAGTTAAAATGACCCATTTCAAGCCCCAAACTTTTGTGTCCTTAGGAAGTATGGATTACTATAATACTGAGGAGATAAAAGCATTTTAATGTAAACTGGCCTCCCTTTCTGTCTCTTAACTATCTCTGCTTAATTGCCAGACCCCGATATATTTCTTTTGGACTGACTCCTACACTGTGGGGAACCACATCAGTGCTTTAGGAAGTAGTAAAGGACCAGATGACATATAAGCAGGACATTTTAACTCTTTAAATGGGAAAACGATGCTTCTGATTTCTGTAAGCACTGTAATCTTGGAAGACAAATTTTTATTACCTATGATTATGACCAACAACAAGGAAGCTGTGAAGCACAACTTTTTCTCCCTGTGCAGCAGTCAGTGGACACAAAGGAAAGCTTTGGACACTTACTGAAAGCACAGTGACCCCACTGTGGCAGGAACACATTTATTGATATGTTCCTAGATGACAAAAAATAAAAAGCAGAGCCATGTGTTCCCATTCCTAGATGGGAAACCCATGATCCAAAGAGGAGAAGGAAATTCCATAGGGTTTCAGAGTGAATCCAGTGCACCCAGCCCTCCTGGTCACTCCAGTTTTGCTATTAGGTTACGCTGCACCCCTCCCACTTGTAACCTACTGCAAGAGTGCCCACAATTCCCATAGCATCCATGAACCTTGACGCTTCAGTTCCTCCCCCAAAAAGGGCAGTAGAATGTACTCCTACGTTCTCTGACTTGGGGTACAGTCATGTACCTTGCCTTGGCCGTAGAAGAAGGTGTGCATGACTGGACCCCTCACCCAAGTTGAGCCTTTGAGATACCTTGTTGCCATCCTCTCTCTTCCACCTCCGCTACAGGGGAGGGAAGAACTGCCTTTGCTACCCCCTGGTTCGTGTGGAGCAGATTCACTTCTGCTGGGCATAGTTCATATGAACTGGCAGCTGAGTGAGAAATGGCGCCCGAAGACCAGCATACTCTTGAATGATTCACTATTTATATAGGCAAAACGAACACGATGCATAATCCCAGAGAATATATTTTCAAATGTTATTAAAATAAGATTCTGTAATTAGTCAATTAGGAAAATGCATAACATTTTATATTTTGTGAAGGAGAGAAAAAGTTCAAAACTATCCTCTGGCTTTTAGCCTCTGTCTTTTCTATGTTTTAACAGCATTATTGAGATACAATTTAAATACCATATATTTACCTGTCTTTTGTGTACAATTCAGAAGTTTTAGTGTATTCACAGTGTTGCACAAACATCACCATGGTGTAATTTTTGAACATTTTCAGCCCCCTAAAAGGAAAGCTTGTGTCCATTTGGATTCCCTGTCTACCCCTACCCCCAGTCCTAGGCAAGTACAAATCTACTTCCTGTCTCCCAAATACTTGCTTTGAGGACATATCTAGCCTTCATCTTTTTAAACAGGTAGAAAACGGAATCACTATGATACAAAGATTTGATATTTTGAAACCTAACAAACGCTATACAGAATTATGCACAGGGCTTATTTTCAAAAGGAGGCAAGCTTAGTGTTGTTAGAAAAATTTAGCATGGATAAAGGTTCCGTTGCCTTATTTACAACGCACTGAACCATTCATGACACAAAGAAGGTTAAGCAGGACCCATATAAATGCGTATCAGAGAGGGTTGCATTGAGCTGCAGCTCACAGGTCCACCAGACATACAGCCAATCATCTTTATATGGAGGGCCAGTCTGTGGGTCCTGTGTAACAGAGGGAGTACGGTCATTGGAATATGAAATATCCTGGGAAAGACAAGAACAGTGTTTGTGCAAAAATACCTTGGTAGTCCCGTCCAAACTCGTTCTGAATCCAGTCTCTGCATTTCTTACAGTTTCTGTCTAGACGAGAACATGATGTTTGCTGTCATGAATAGATAAGGAAAACCTGTGTGGGGCAAATACTTCGACAAGGATTCAGTCAACATCGATGGGTTTAAATGACTTCAGCTCAACTTAAAAGACACCATTCAGATCATGGGGGGCGGGGGGGGGGAAACAACCAGCCATCCCTGTTTTTATGTAACATGAATATAACTTGATCACCAAACACTGAAATAATACACGGCAAGCTTACAGCTAATTTAACTGCCCTGAGATACGTGGACAACTTCCAGAGAGGCCCGAAGTGTCTTCAAGAGTATAAGTTGTAATTCCTAGAGCTTACACAGCATAATGTATCTATCTTAAACACACAGTTAAGGCATTTCTGACAAAATAGGCCTTCAGTGAGGTAAACTAGCCCTTTGAAGTGAGGAGAAAGAGTCAGGAGGAACAGAATAATTCATCACACCATGATAAGTTCATAAATTCACATGGAAATGGAAGCCTGTGTGAAATTAGCTGGCAAAGAATAATTTGTAGCATTTGCTAGCATATTCAAACTCTACTCTTAAGTAGCTTCTTTAATAGTAGCCCGGAGCATCTCCAGATGGTGTCAAGTATCTAGGCCCTGGTAGATATGACCCCTGTAATGACAGACCAAGAGCTTTTCCTTCATTGCTGTGCACCAGTTAAACTTGCTGATGAAAGATCCACGTGGGGCTGTTTGGCCCATCTGCCCTAATATTTCATCTCGGAGTTCCCCGGTTCAAATGCAGAGGGTCATCCCATGACCTATCCAGTGCTAAGTTTGAGTACCCAAATACCGCGTTAATGACAGTGCATGTATCAGCATGTTTACATAATATTTAACAGATAAAGAAAGCATTGGCAGAAGGTACACATTTATACTTGCAGCGGCAAAGTGAAGAAAATAATTTTTTTCTTGCTACGGCACATATGGTTCCACTTTCATGGTTCTGTCTCCCGGGTTAATGACATCCCACCATATGCCCAAGAGCAAGAAGTGATGGAATGGACATGCTGCTCAAACAGACTGAAACAAGCTGAATCGTGTGTCCTCGGCCATAAAATGCCATTCAAGTGACCCCATAACTTGACATCTGCCCACATCTTGTAGACATTTGGGGCCAAGTTGCCCATTTGTTTCTTTCTGATCGAAACGTAAATATTATACATGAAAACATTTATGAGTACAGTCTTCTTTTTTTAGAGACTGGGGAAAGGCCAGGTCAGTTGGGTACCAGTTATAGACTTACTTTGTGATACTTTTAATGCGTCTTGATAAATCACATGCTTCACTTCAAAACAATTAATTCCCTGTAATTGACATGAAAACTAGTAGTAATTTTTTTTCCCCTCAAAGTATAAAACAACCCTTTGGAAACATAATATCATTTGTGCGTGTCAATACACCATTCAACCAGTATTTCTGGATCCTGATTGATCCCTGCTTTTATTTGGTTGAGTCTCTCTACCTTGTGATATTCCACAGGGCACCTGAATATGATGAACATGGAGAGAAGTATAGAGATATGCAGTCTCTTGCCTCTTTCTTTCAACTGAATTAAAAAAAAATCTGTCAAAGCGGTATCACTGGTATTTTCCTTTATGTTTATTCAAACGTAGCTATTTTGTCATTGACAGGTAGCAAGATAGTTACACTAAAAAGTCCAGAGTTCAAATAGTCCTTCTCATTGTGACCTTTTGGCTTTTGTTTACAAGAGAAATCCTACAATGGATACTCACAATTTCTGTACTAAACTTAATTTGCCTTTCTTCATGTCTTTGTAAATTTATGCCTTTAGCACCATCTGTCCAGGGAAGAAAATGTGATGTTAAGTGACACAAAGTAAGGATATAGAAAGGAAAATGAAACTTACAAGAAAGATGTGAGTTTCCTCTTCCCCCTACAACTTCATGACACCTTCCTGGATTTTATTTGGGGAAATAATTACTTTGTGACAAATTGACTTGTTACTATTTCTCTGCGGAGAAAGCACAATTTTAGAGGAAGATGGCTGGTAATGTGTGGTCATAACGCTATGTTCTGAGCATCTCATTAGTGGGCTGATTCAAAACCCACCTGAGGATAGCTGATCCAAGTGTAGGCTTTAGTTGTTTACATAAAAATTAGTTTAGATCGTCACAGAAATGATCTGACAAATTTAGCTGAAATTGTTTTAGTATTGTGTGTATCCGATAGAACTAAACATTGAATAACAAGTAATGAAACAGAAAACTAAAGCTGATTGTTATTTATTTTTTTTAACATGCCTGAGCTTTATGGCTTTCTGTTGGAATTAGAATAATACCTGAGTCTTTGCCATGATTTACAAGGGCCCGAATAATCTTGCTCCTGACTACATCTCTGATACTGTTTCCTTTCCAGATTCCCTTGCTCATTTCCATAAAGTTCTTTGCCTGAACCAAGCCCATTCCAACCTAGGGCTTTGCACTCATTTGTCTCTGTTCTCGTATTCCACAAGGCCTCTTCCCTCTCTCCCCTCAGTCCTTGATTTAGATGTCACCTTCTCAATAGGCTTTTCTTAAGCACCTGTCAACAGTAGCACCCTGCTTGTCCACTACTCTTTGTCTCCTTAATTTGTTTCTCCTTAAACTGTTTCTTCATAGCACTTATCATTTCTTGACATGTATTACACCTTTATTTCATATTCTGTCTTCTTTCCCCACTAAGAAGAAAGTACCATAAAGGAATTGTTTTGTTCATCATCTTATTAGCATTATATTATTTACCTCACTTTTAATAGTTAAACTGGCTTTTTATATATTCTTCAATTAATAGTACTCACCTGTTTTAAGATAGAAATGTTCTATTGTCCAAATGTACCACCTTTTATTTTATTTTATTTTATTTTTTTTAAATTTTTTTTCAACATTTATTTATTTTTGGGACAGAGAGAGACAGAGCATGAACGGGGGAGGGGCAGAGAGAGAGGGAGACACAGAATCGGAAACAGGCTCCAGGCTCTGAGCCATCAGCCCAGAGCCTGATGCGGGGCTCGAACTCACGGACCGCGAGATCGTGACCTGGCTGAAGTCGGACGCTTAACCGACTGCGCCACCCAGGCGCCCCAAGAGGGAGGTTTTTAAAATACAAGTGACAGGGTTAATGATTTAGGCATTGTGTGGAGGGATTTGAAAGAGGTAGTAAGTGCTGACATTCAACTGGAAGAGGGAAGGGCCTCCGTTTCAGAGTACTAGGAAAGGAGGAGTTAAGTGTTGTTTGTGGTTGCAGTTTGTTTGGTTATAAGGCACACCAGCTTTCTTCCCTAGGAGAAGGCTTTTGCTATCTTCTCAGAGTCAGAGAAAATGTCTGAGGAGCACAGAAAAAGTTATTAGAAGACTGCAAGGGAAGAAGAGGGACGGGACAGCAGGCTAGGGAAACAGACTGCTTAGCAGCACTGAGCATCCAGATGAGACTAGAGATTAAATTTTCAAGGGGTCCTGGCTGCACATAGGTGCCATTAGTTCCAGTAGCCCTCAGCAGCCTGAATGTACACATTAAGAATGCTGACTGTTACCACACTCAGATATCACCTCACGCCAGTCAGAGTGGCCAAAATGAACCAATCAGGAGACTCTAGATGCTGGAGAGGATGTGGAGAAACGGGAACACTCTTGCACTGTCGGTGGGAATGCAAATTGGTGCAGCAGCTCTGGAAAACAGTGTGGAGGTTCCTCAAAAAATTAAAAATAGATCTACCCTATGACCCAGCAGTAGCACTGCTAGGAATTTACCCAAAGGATACAGAAGTACTGATGCCTAGGGGCACTTGTACCCCAAAGTTTATAGCAGCACTCTCAACAATAGCCAGATTATGGAAAGAGCCTAAATGTCCATCAACTGATGAATGGGTAAGAAATTGTGGTTTATATACACAATGGAATACTACGTGGCAATGAGAAAGAATGAAATGTGGCCTTTTGTAGCAACGTGGATGGAACTGGAGAGTGTTATGCTAAGTGAAATAAGTCATACAGAGAAAGACAGATTCCATATGTTTTCACTCCTTTGTGGATCCTGAGAAACTTAACAAAAGTCCATGGGGAAGGGGAAGGAAAAAAAAAGGTTAGAGAGGGAGAGAGCCAAAGCATAAGAGAATCTTAAAAACTGAGAACAAACTGAGGGTAGACGGGGGTGGAAGGGAGGGGAAGGTGGGTGATGGGTTTTGAGGAGGGCACCTTTCGGGATGAGCACTGGGTGTTGTATGGAAACCAATTTGACAATAAATTTGATATAAAAAAAAAAAAGAATGTTGACTGTTGAGGGGTGCCCGGGTGGCTCAGTCTGTTGAGCATCTGACTTTGGCTCAGGTCATGATCTTGTGGTTGACAAGTTTGAGCCCCACGTCGGGCTCTGTGCGGACAGCTTGGAGCCTGGAGCCTGTTTTGGATTCTGTGTCTCTTCTTTCTCTCTGCCCCTCCCCAGCTCATGCTCTGTCTCTCTCTATCTCAAAAATAAAATAAACATTTAAAAAAAAAAAAAAAAGAATGTTGACGGTTGGATTCATTTAGAGACGGGGTTTCCATGATGTGTGAAGCAAAAGAAAGTGGGAAAAGGGAGTTGAAGATACTGGTAAGAAGTAAAGGGTCTTATGTGAAAAGAAAGGAAAGGAAAGATAGAAGGATGCTGATAAGTAGGAGGAATCTGAGGAGTAGGAACTAGAGCACTGCTATCCAATGAAACTTTCTTTAATGACGGCAATGCCCTAGATCTATCGTTGTCCAGTATGGCAGTTACTAGTGTCGTGTGGCTGTTTGCACTTGAAATCTGGCTAGTGAGACTGAGAAACTGAATTTTTAATTCTATTTATTTTTAATGAATTTAAATCTAAATGGGTACATGTTGCTAGTGGCTACCATCCTGGATTGCTTAAGGACTTAGGGACTAGAGATCCTCATGAAGATGAGCTACTATATGAGAGCAAATTAGTGGAGAGGCAGGAAAATGGAGAACTGTGTTCAGAAAGTGATGTACAAACACTGTTGTTACCTGCCCAAACATCTGTTCCCCTCCTCTGTTTTAAGGCCTCAGTTTTTATTTTGATACCTACACCTCATGAAGCCTGCATGTGGTAGGGGGAGCTCATTCTAACCCCGGTTCTAGGGGTTTGGATACATATGTTAGACTTCTGCTAATCAGTTCACAGTAATCCAGTCATGAGCCAATGTCCCCAGTTCTGGGGTGAACATCGGGCCCAGTGTGCATCAGTGAGAGTGAAGAAGACCTTTTCTGGAGATTTCAGGTAAGGGACTTTTCTTTCTCCTCCTCTATGGTATAGCATACAGCGTGAAGCCCAGAACGATACATAATTTCCCACCCTGAGGATGCTGCTGAGGAATTCAGGAGGCAGAAATGGAAAGAAACTGGATCCCATAAAACCATATCAAGACACTGAGGCAGTCTGGCCCTAAGGTGTATCCTATGTATGGGCGTTTCTACTTCATAACTCAAAAAATCACCTTATAGCTTAAACTAGTTTTTGTTACCGGCAGTATACAGAGGCTTAGCTGATATAAGTGGTGTATCTGATTTTATAATTTCAGAGATGGGAAAAATTCCAGGAGCTGAAATATTGGTTATGGTATGGAGTGGCAGTATGGTAGAGTTGAAGGCCAATGGAGATGAAGAGGTCAAGCATTTGAGAGGCCAGAATATTGAAGGCTGCCCTTGCCATCCATGATGATGATAGCACGATTTGGGGTTAAGCAGAACCACAAGTTAGGTGACAGATCTTTAGAGGAGTAAGCATTGACTGAGATTTCAGTGCGTATCAACAAGGAAGTGATGGTGGGCATTGCTTCAAGGCATCGAGCCTTCTTTACTTCCCCTTTCCTCTTTCCTTTCCTTAATGTGTGTTTTCAAAATGATTTAAGAGACTATATATATGTATATACACACACACATCTGTGTGTGTATATACATATATGTATGAAATGGCACATTTATGTATATGACACATTATACATATGATATATATATATATATACATATATATATATAGTGTGTGTGTGTGTGTGTGTGTCTGTGTAGCAATATGAAAAATATATATAGCATATATATAAGGGCGAGGTCAGTGCACAAAATACACACTAGAACATCCAGCACATTTGCTGAAGCTAAGCCACAGTTTGGTTCTAAGTTTTCTATTCACTCATGGTCTAGTCTTCTCCTTAGTCTCTACATATGAAGGTTTCATAAGGTCTGGCAACTTGATCAGCTAAGCTCTCCTTTAATTATTAGTTTCCATTATGTGCCCAAGGTCAAAGAGCTAGTAATAGAGCCCAGGTTTTGAAGAAAAAAGCTCCAAATTCCCAGCCCTGCAGGCTTCCCACTAGACCACATTGCATCTCGAATACAGAGTAATTTCGCGGTAGACATCCTTTTTCCTGGACTGCAGGGTCACAGGAAAACCAAAGAGCTCCTGGGGTATTTTTGTTCGTGACTCTGAACCCTGGTAACTGAGGGTGGAAAAGAGTCTGACAGACACACCAGGCCCCTGGTGGACCGTGTCTGGACAGCCTGGCCGAGGAGAGGAAGTTCTCCAGCTGCTGATCGCCAGGGAGTCCCTGTGCTAAGGTAGCAAATGCTCTACACGTCAGGATTAAGGTGGTTTGGCAGCGGCTTGGAGGAGGGGGAACTGCAGTGTGCCAACCCCTACCAGCCCTGGAAAGTTTGTGCCCTTGGTGGCTTGAAAGATAAACATCTGGCCACATCCTGTCTATGAGCAATCTCTTTGCCCACTGCCTCAGTTCACCACCCTACCCCTGTGCAGCCCATCTCAAACTCTAAAGTCCTTGTGAAGTCCAACCCCTATTTTATCCAAGAACTCAGCATCTGTGTGAGTAAAAACATCTCACTGCAGACTACGTAAAACACCAGGAATCTGAGCCACCACTCTCCTTACGTATTCCTCGATGTATTCTTCCACCTAAGGGAGGGTCCTATGATGGGGGCCTCCACGTAGATGCTGGGTTCCTGAGATGGATCCAAAGTTGTTTCGAGGGGAATGGAGAAAAAACATAAGTGCATCCTCTGTCCTCCTGGTTATATACATCTGCATTCGGGATTCCTGGATGGAAAAATGGTGCAATGATTCAATACAGTGGTAACCTCCCGCATTTCTTCAGACAGTTGTTTTTAAACTTCACTGGGTTCCTATTCATTTGGTCCCACAGATGAATGCATATGTGCTCATACCACATCACTTTCATGTGACATTTCAGAGGGATGTCACAGCCCCTTGAGAAACTCACACTTGGATCACCAGAGGAAGAATTTTAGTTCTCTAGGGCTATTTTGGACAGCTTAGGCAGTATCAGCTAGAGGTTGTAAAAATAAATTGTTGAAAAGGCACTAACTTTCTAAGCGTCCAGAGACATAGGTTCATGTCCCACCATCATCACTTACAAGCTGTGTGACTTTGGGCTGTATATCAGTTTCCTTGGTGTAAAATGTGGATAATAATGCCTGCTCTGCCCATCTGATGGAATGTGAGGATCAAATGAGAAATATATAAGATGTTCTATATAATCTACAAGGAACAAAGTCTGCATAACAGGACACGGGATCTGACCTACTTGATTTGTGAAGTTTCTCACTGTCATACATTTCTTGCTCTTGCCTTCTCCTCAGGGCCAGTGCCAAATGCTGACCTCCTGCTTCCTTCTAATTGGGTAAAGCTTCCAATAAACGTGCCAGGCTCTAGATCACTGTGTGCCAGTTTCTACCATCGTTATTACATATGTCCTGAGTATGTTGCTAGACATTTGTTCTAAAAAGGGACCATTTGGAGATAAAAATTAGAAGTGTTTTGTTAATGATTTGATAATGAATTAGGTTCAACATTAACAAATGATTATTGGGGTGCCTGGGTGGCCCAGTCGGTTAAGCGTCCAACTTCGGCTCAGGTCGTGATCTCGCAGTTTGTGAGTTCGAGCCCCATGTCAGGCTCAGTGCTGACAGCTCACAGCCTGCAGCCTGCTTCAGATTCTGTGTCTCCCTCTCTGTCTGCCCTTCCCCTGCTGGCACTCTGTCTCTCTCTCTCAAAGTAAATAAACATTAAAAAAAATTAAAAAGAACCAATTGATTATTTATAAAGGCATATATTAGTGCTAACTGTGACATTTGTGAGTTCTCCACCTCCTCCTTCCCAACGTGAACACACAAATGCATACGATGAAATAATGTGGAACTTCTTTAGGCAGGCAAGGCAGCATTTTTATCCCTCCTCTAAATCTCTGCACATAGGCATAGACCAGGGTCACAGACACAGAGTTGTCCTATTCATCATATAGGATCTTATCGTTAATATACATCGTTCTATGATCTTCTACAAGAGTCTCATTCCTGCCATCTCATTAGGACCATATTTAAAAATGGGGGGTTGCTTGATATATTAAAAAAATAAAATCATACATAATAATTATTCTTACTATGAAGTAGGAATGGCAATCCTTTACATCTGTATCTTGCACAGAAAGCCCTTTATGTCCATTATTCTGCATGTTGCCACGTCGAATATGACAGGATACGTTGGGAGGCCTGATGGGCTTCTAGTGGGTGAACAGAAGTCAACTTGATGGAAAGGGCAGAGGGAGGCAAAGGCTGCATCCACTCCCATTAGAGATGAGGTGCTGTAACCCCACAGGTCAATGGGCCAAGGCCCCTCTATCCCCAAGATGAGAGCTGCCTCCATTGGGAGTCAGTGATTTATGTGATCCTTACTGCAGGGAAGAAAAGTGACAGGAGTTGCTCAGGGACTTCACGTCTAGACAGGGCGGTGTCTGAGGAAGCCAGTGCTCTCCTCCAATTAATCTGAGAATACTTTGGCAAATTTCGTTCTCTTTTTACCCTGTGAGGAAATGAGGAGTTTGTTTTGCCTGTGACAAAACCCATAACCTTTAGGATATTGTTGAATGAGCAGACCTGGATTATTTTTAGTTCTCCTCTCAAGCCTGTGGCTCACTTCTTATTTCCATCCTATTGGTGAAGAGCTGAAGAGGCCTAATGTCAGAAAAGGAGTAAAAACAGGAATGCATTAGATACTCCTCACAGTGTGATCTTGCTGAAAGTTCACCAGACCTCTGTGATGTGTGACCTTGGGTACCCTGTAGACTTCCACTCCTGGCCTGAGGCAAACAGGGACGTTGAGGACGGAAGGAGCGCTACTTTACCAGTTGTCTTCAGGGACTGTGCCTTGTGCCCTGTGCTATACAGGCATTCACTCTGAGTAGTCACTTTAGAAATTTTACTAAATCTTTATTAAATCTTAACAGCCATTACTGGAGAAGCCAAGATTTGAGAGCAGAACGTTATTTTTTTTTTTTCCATGCAAGAAGTGGGGGTGGGGGGGAGGGGGGTAAATGTATCTTATGCAGTAAAAGTGAAGAAATCTGAGGAGCCCCATTTAAGTGTTTTCCTCCTTTCCTCTGGAGCTCCCATCTCTTCCTCCATGGGCAGCAGTAATACCATGACGATGGGGCCAAAAGTATTTAAAAACATTTTAAAGTTACCACCGAAAGGAGAAAACGGTACATTTACACTCGTCTTTCTCCACTTAATGGCATTACCAGAGATGCCTTGTCCCCCTTGGGCCATAAATTGAGACATCACTCAACAGTTGTCCTGGCAGATTTCCCCCAAAAAGGCCACTTATGAAGTGACTAATCGTATTGGAGGCTAATTTACTGAACATTTAAAGCCAATGGGTTGGGGGGATTAGGAGACTATGAACCTGGGATACAATCCATTATGCCCCCAAACTAAGGACTCAGGTCTGGCTCATCCTTGCACCGTCTCCAAGGAGACAAGGTCAGTTTTCCTCTCCCATCAAACTGTAGAAGTCACTGCCTGGTTGGGGAAAGTCACCATATTAGGAGCTTTAGACTAAGGCATGCAAAAGCCCTGGTCTTTCTGATCTGGAATGGACATTAACTTTTTCCCTGGGCAGTTTTAGTAAGAGCACTGGGGGTACGCTTGAGGTCAGAGAGGAAATGAAGATTAGAAGTGTAATGTAATATTCATTTCCCCAAATTTGGATAACCCAGTGACTTAAATCAAGGAGACCTTAATTCTGAACCCTATATGGAGCCTCCTCATATTCCAGAGCTCACCTCCTGAGCCACCTCTCTCCCCTGCGTACTTTCTGCTCTTGGAAAGGAGCTTGGCTATAGGGAAAGCTGTTAACATTCGTGTTCCTCTGGAAGTCTGTGTCATAAAGTAAGGAGCCTGACCTCTTTGGAAGAGGGGAGCCGACAACAGACTTTTTGGAGAGGTGTGGACATCACTCCCATCTTCTACCGTACCAAGTAGTAATGTAGGCCATTCTACCATATGTTTGCCCCCCCACCTTCATGTGCCAGTATGTTCTCACCCCCTCCCCCCAGTGCTGTTTTTGGCCAAATGGCAGCTATACTGTAATCCAAGTATAATTTCGTCAAGCTGTATATCCTTATTCGACAATCACATACACAGCAGCTTTTTATCTCTTGCAAAACTCTTGGAGATACTCTAAGATGGGAGGAATATCCATTCATAGCCTCGTATGTGAAGTGGCCTAAAGAAAAAGGAGCTCAGTTAAAGAGACTGTCACCTCATAGCCATGCCTTATGCCTGAGATGCCCTAACACTGTTGATTGAGATTCAGCTGACTAGAGCTTTAGTAAATCGATTAATAGCACAAGATGACTCAGCAAATCTCTGACACCTTCTCTTTGGCAACAGACTGCTTTTTAATTTCTTGCCGCTGGATATTCAGTTTGAGTTGAGGGAGAGAGCAGTATGTTCTGTGAGTGAATTCCAGCTACGAGAAGGGAGAAAAGAAGTGGGGTGTGGGGCAGAGGGAATAGCTAATGTGCCAGAGTGTCTATGAGTGTAAAGTCACGTACTTGAGTGTTCCACTGCCAAGAAGAATTAGAACATGCAGGTGCCTTTGTGCAGAAGTGACCACATTATGCAAGACAACATAACAACACTCCTGTGCTGGTATTAAAGGGTTCTTTGAATGTGAAGTTGCTATAAAATGACTAATCCCAAATGAAGAAAATTCTTCAGTGTTTCTGAAGAATTCAATTGATGGTGTGAGTATCGTAGCCTCTGCTTACCTACCTTGATTAAAATTCCTAACCCAGTTTTTCTAAAGGCATTTCCAAAGGCTAAGAAACTCCCACCACAAAGCTTTCATTCCTCTGAAATGAAATGAAAACTTTCATCCAGCCCCTATGTACAATTAAAAGAGATCTATAACAGTGATAGGAATTAAAGTTAATATTCTATCCCCAGACATGAGAGTCAGTAGAATTCGATCAATACCTGCCTGGTGGGCAGTGGGAAGAAGGAAGGGTTTTTACCTATGTTAAACAATTTTATTTTATTCAGCAAAACCAGTTGTGAAAGATGTGATAATGAATAAATTCCTGTGAAGCTTAGAGTTTATAAAAGAGATACAAACGTCTCTAAAGAATGAGAAAGCATGACAGGAGAGTTCATCTACTGTGAGAGCACAGAAAAGATAAAACATAGAGTGTGGTTTATTGACATTCTCCTTTAATTTCAATCATCACTACCATTGTGACACAAAACCGATTTCAGATGTCAAAAAATATTTATTGGTTGATGACATTGAAACCAATTCTACTGTTCAGAGCATGCGCTCTGCTCTGTTATGTTTTAGTTTGGTTTCTAACTTCTCAGCTTTGTGACCATGGACTATTTATTTTTAACCTCTTGTTGCCTCAGTTTCCCCAGCTCTAAAATGGGGATAATTATAATACCTACCTATCTTACAGGGTTGTTCTGAGGATTAGGAGGGTTTATATAGGAGAGGGTTTGGGGCAAACAAGTGTCCATTGGGCTAGTTACTATTGCAGTATTATCAGCTCAACAGAAAGCGTAATGAATAATTTTCTACTTTGGATATACAAGAGAACAGCAACAACCAAACCCAGGAAAACTTGCCTGAGGTTCTAAAGGCCTATTCTGAATATTATCATATCTGAATAGGGTCTAGTGCATATACATTGATGAAATAGGAAATCTTCTGTAATGTATGAGCCCCAGGAAGTCAGGGAAATATCATGTGGGATTTGCCCTTGCCTAAACAATAGGCCAGTAGCTAAATTATTTTAAAGAGACCCTTTGTCTGCCTTCCCTCTTCCTTTCCACCCCTTTCATTTTTTTTCTCCTTATTTTCTAACTGGGGACATGCTTTCATGGGACTGTAGTTCTCTAACAGACATGCAAACAAGAAATTGCTATGCAGAGTGAGGGAAAGAATGTGTTCTTCTAGGGTGGCCATGGCAGAAGGAGTGGGGTGAAGGCGGTTGAGGCAGAATTTGCGATGGGGGTGATGTTTGTGCTGAACCTCAAGTGATGAGGAAGCATGGAACCCTCCATGATAGCAGTGCAGAAAAGATTGATGAGAATAGCCACACCTGTCAAATGTGCTGATAGCGGTTCAAGCATCAAGCTCTGTTCTTGTATGAAAACATGACTTTATCATATCACCCTGGACACGGCATAAATAAAAAGAAAGAAAAGATCCCAGCCGTTCTAGATAAGTAGGATTGAAGTGATCACACTGTGTCATTTTCACATTTTAATTCAAAGAGAAATGACGTGAGAGAATATTCCTTGGGAATTTTAAGGCAAACTGGAATGCATCCTATTCCTCTGTTTCATCTACTATCAATTTCTTAACTTCATCTTTGTGTTTTATCTGCACAAGGGGTTTCATTTTTTACAGGGTTATGGTCGCTGTTGGAGATTTATAAGCTGGAAGGAGTTAGGTCCTCTCCAAAACAGACATGAAGAGTTGAAGTATTGAGGGCGGATTGAGTTTAAGTGCTTTTAGTGTTTATTTGAATAAAACACGTCCACTTTTCGTGCGTTTACCTAATGGCATTTCAGAGAAAGAGTAGAAAGTTTATAGCAGAGAGAAATCTTACTTATTGAGGGATTTGTGTGACAGGCAGTCACTGAATCAGACAAAATAAATTAACAAAAATTTAATTAGCTTGTATCATTCTTGTCAAAACTGACAACTAAAACATGGAGAAAAGATCATGTTTTCTCCAGAGAGTGTTTTTTTTTTTTTTTTCCGTCTGAAGAGAAACTTTGACTTCTACAACTATTTATAGATTTCACATGGACTGCTGTTTCCTACATCTCAGGAAGATTCAAGAGTCAAGTCACAAATGACCAGGAGATTTTCTCCCCACTCCCCACCCAGGCTCTATAGAGCCACTGGCCTACTTCTGTGCATTTTAGCTGTGGAGTTTGCTCTCTGACCCACTCTCTTTTTTATGGGGTTTATGAATGAGAGCCCAAGGACTCTCCCCTGGTCAAGCTCTATCTACCAACTCAGCAGTTACAACAAGGTTTTGGTGCAGCGAGCCCACTGGAGAGTGCCAGCAAGATGACTCAAAGCAAGTCATTACAACCCATCAGTCACTGGACGTGGGGATTATCCATCCCCGGGGCCACTCAGGGGAGCTTCCTCTTCCCCTTTCCCCTTCCCATCACACTGCTGCTACAGTACCAGCAGACCTCGGGGCTGCCTCCTGGCGATGGGACTGTGAAAGCCCAGAGCGAGTTTCAGAGATGGAAGCCTTTATGTCTCTAGGAGCTACCCCAGCAGCAGCACCACCAGCGCCACCCCAGCGGCTCCAGGGCCTCACCAGACCCCTACAAGGAAGAGCTTCTATGTGTTCCGGCAAGTCTGCTTACCTCTTCTCTCCCAGAGAGCCTTCCTCGGCTTCTCTACGTGTCCTCACATAAAACACTCCCATTGTCTCTCTTGAGTCCCTTGCTTCCAGCAGAGGACCTCATGTAGAAAGTGATCAGAAATAGACAGAGATCTGCTCATAGTGGGGACAGTTACCTCTTTGGGCAGAGAGAAGATGTCTACACGACATCCTAGATCGTGTAGCTGGAGTTTTAAAGATGCATTTTCTTAAAGGAAAATCCCATGACATTTCTATACACTTTTGGTCTTCTGGCTCAGCAGACACTTATAACTAGTCTGGAAGTCATTATTTGAAACAGAGTGAAGCAACAAGTTAAAAATGTTTATTCTCATAAAAACAAACTATATAGAGGAAGGCATGCTAGATAGAATATGTTTCCAGACTCCTGGTGCAGGCATAAGGTGAGCCATGTGGCTTAAAGAAAATCATGGCAGTAATAATTAGCACTTGCAAATTGCTGGCATAGTGTTAGGCATTCCTAAGTGTTGTACATATCACCATCTTTGGGGAGTAAATTCTATTGTCTTTATTTCACAGAGGAGGGAACAGGAGTTCGGAGCCCTTCAATAACTTTCCCAAAGTCACACAGCTTGAAAGTGGTAGAATGTAGATATTTATAGCCCCTATTCTACCTTCCTCCCCGCTCCTGTTAGAGTTGATCGTATGTGATATAATTTCAATATAGAAGTGAGACATTTAGGAAGAACTTCACTGCTTGGATTCCCCCATCTTCTACAGTAAAAAGGAAGGAAGAAAACATTCTTTATAATCATTCCAAAGTCAATGGTTCTCTACTGGGGATGTGTTTGTCACCCCTACTCCCTGCCCCTAGGGAACATTTGGCAATGTCTAGAGAACTTTGGGTTGCCACAGATGCATCAGGGATGCTACTGACATCTACTGGGTAGAGGCCGTGTATGCTGTTAAACATTCTGCAATGCATAGAACAGCCTTCCACAGCAAAGAATTATCTGGTCCAAATAGCAACAGCAATGAGATTTTGAAACCCTGGTATAAGTGAGAGTATTACACAGTATTCGTAAATAAAACCTAGAGAAAAAATTGACGTTCTAAATGAATTACTTATTATTATATCCTTTCTTGTTTTCTTTATTATACTAAATTTATCACCTCATATGTTTTCTTATTGGGTATACAATTTGGCACCAACATACCCGTTAGTAAGCTTTGCCTCCCAAGAGATACTATCAACCCCTCAGGGAAAGGCCCAGATATTCTATTTGCTTGTGACTGTCATGAGTGCAGTGGAGTCTTAGAAGATCCATAATCAGCACTTCTGGTTGGAAACGAAACTTTTTTCCAATCAGAGGTAAAGCAGTCATGGTTTGTAAACTCTCAAGGGGATTGGGAGACCACGCCTTTCAGCAAATACTACTGAGTAGAAAGGCATCTCGTTTATATCAGGGGGAGCACACTTGAGAGGTTGCAACGGGTCCGTGTGCCATCTTTAGCAAACATGGGAACATGGAGAATATTATATTTAACGAATTATCAATTTTGTACATAGGAGTTATAATTTTCAGCCTAAGAATGTACCTAGAATATGTATTTTCTCCAACAAAATGACACGTGCTCTCTCCCACTTTCTCTTCTACAACTCTTTTTTTTTTTTTTTTTCTTTCTTTCTCCTTTATGGAGAAATACTGAGCGAACATTTACTTAGCAATTAGGACTTCATGGCAAAACTTTCAAAGCTGTGCTGGGCACAGAGTCAAAACCTACATTTGGTGGCGAGGTTTTAAGTGCCCACAATGAACAGGAGTCTGTATAGTTTTCCTCTCCCTCACTGGGTGGCTTTAATGCCATTTCTAGAAACAAAAGGATGAATATGTGGGATGTCCTGGGAGAACTTGTCTGGGAGAATTTTGCTCTCAGGTTTTATTAGAATTTCCATTATTTTTGGTCTGTCGGCATTTTCATTATTTAGAGACGTCCCCAATGTGGATGGTGATTATATGGAAAACAGTAGCAAATGCCAAATAAATTCAAAACTCTGGGTATATTTCTAGACAGTGATTGCTGCTTCAGGGATTGCCTTTCTCTAACTGGAATTTTCATGCTGAGCAAAAGAGTAAACGGGGTGGCCTTTGTATTTTTGTTTTCATATTTGTTGATGGCTTGATTCTCTTGCCACCTGCATGGGTTTTATTTACTTTGTGGATTAGCCATAGAGAACAGTTAGTCCCAGGTTGTTTTAATTTCCTATCTCTGTATCTACATGTATATCTATGTGTGTATCTGGCTTCATCACTTAAAATTTTATGTCCTAGAAATACAAGTTGATTCTGAAGCAGTCCCAGGTAGCCAGTCCCCAGACAAAACTTTGAAAATGAGTAAAGTTTCAAAATTCCTTTTTCATGCTTGCCACTTGACTCCGGAGTTCTTGGAGGATGGTGCGATCTTGAGCTACAACCTGCCGTCTATCCACATTTCTCCACGAACAGCCGAGGAAACTGAGGTCTAGATCTGTCCAAGGCTAGCAAGAAATTAGCAGCAGGACTGATGTTAAATTCGTATTTCCTGGCTTCTCTCCCAGATATTAAAATAGCGGGGTGATGACTATTTCTTAGGGATGCATTTGAAAATGTGTATTCTTTAGGTAAGAGGTCTTTCTAAGTTGAAGACACTGGGACTCTGGTGAATGACATCTGGTCCCCTTCCCCCACTGCAAAGTTCTCACTCCTTAATTATTCAGCTCTTGGCTACTGTCATGCTGAAAAACAACAGCCTATAGGAATTCCCTCTTCATTACCTATCCCTGAAAACATCTCATCGATTCACCGAATATTCACTCTGTTTGCGTTTTGTGCCAGGCACTAGTGTTAAATCAATGAACAACAACGACAAAGAACTGGACCCCTGGACTTTGTGGAATTTTACGTGTTTAGCTCGCTTTAAAGGCTAACTACTTATGCCATGAAATCCAGAGCCCACGGGACTGCCTCTATAATGGTGGAATTTTTACCTTTTAAAAAATCCTCGTTTTAGTAGTTTATGTGAATGTATTCATGTGTCCTTAGTCTAGCGGTTCCACATGTAATAGCTGACTTATGGCTAATTGGATTTTTGCAATAAGATAAGGAGACATGACTATGAAGTATTAGCATATTTTAAAGAAAAATTTGGAAATCATTTTATTTTTTATTTGGTTATATTTTAGAGGGGGCGGGGGCTAGCAGGGGAAGAGGGCAGGGGGTGGGGTGGGGAGAGAATCTTAAGCAGGCTCCATGTTCATCATGGAGTCTGATGTGGAGCTCGATCTCACCACCTTGGGATCGTGGCCTGAGCCGAAACCCTGAGTCAGATGCTGAACTGACTGAGCCACCCAGGTGCCCCTGGAAATCTTTTAATTTCATTTTTACAGAAGGGCTTGTGTTGGTATAAAAGAGAAATGATGCTGTGACAACTCCAACTTAATTACGCAGCATTTGAGTAGAAGAACAATTTCTGTGAAGTAAATGGGGAGGGAAGAGTGGAATGTGTGGGTAGAAGGAGAGGGCTGTGCAAACACTGCCATCAACACATTAATTCACATTACACTGGGTTTCAAGGACAAACTCCAGAATCCTCCTCAATAGCTGACAGCCACCAAACATGAGAGGAAATACGCTGTCTCTGCCTTGCTGGGTTCAGTCAGCTTTTTATACCTTTAAGCTGACAGATTTAGTCAGACTAAATACAAAGATGGTGTGAAGACTGTAGACATCTTGAGGACGAGAAAGAGAGACAGAGATGAGAGAGAACGAGAGAGCAAGAGGGAGGGCAAGAGAGACATTTATTTTCAGGAGGCTGCTTAATTTCAAGAGATAGGAGAATGTAACCACCAGATGGTACCTAGACTGCAAAGATGGCTGACAGCCAGCACAAGTTGAGTGTTGGGAATGGGCCTGTTTTCTTCTCCTTTCTATCAGCATCACGGACAGGCCGAAAACAGCCAGAGGTCTAAGAGACGTGACCACGCCCAAAATCTTATCTAATAAGCAGACTTCTTCACTCCTCTTTTTTTTCTTTTTTTAATTAATTTTTTTTTTTTTTTTTTTTGTCCTTTTAAAATGTAAGTGGTCTTGCTTTAGTCTCCTCCATCAGGGGATCTGTTCCAAAATTGAACTTATGTTTGCGGAATGACAGAGAAACAGACATATTTTACTTCAGCCTCCAATTGGATTGTAGGAAAACAGATGTTTTCTATTTTGCTTCAGATTTTCTGATGCTGTCAAGAATATATTTTATGGATGTGTTTTATTTACATCTAGCTTTTATTTAAAGTGAGCAAAGTAACTTCAGCTTTGAACTTTTTGAAGAGTCTATAGCTCCTAATTAGTAGGCCACATTGTGTCATATAAACTAGCTGTTTTATCAAGTATTTGAGGTGGAAAATAAAGAAGGAGGGGGAAGGGGAGGGAAGAGAATGAATGTAATCCACTCACATCCTACACAATGTGGAAGCCACACACCACACTGTAAAACTCAGTGGAATGTTAATCTCTCTGATAAGGTCTTTATAAATTCTCAAATGGACCAAGGTCTCTTCAATAACAAAAGTATCTCAAAATGCCCTCAATACCATGTATCTGAATATGTTTCCAGCTGCTTATAGTGCTTGATGTAACATAGTTGCCATTGTGAGTCCCTGTTCTCTCAAGGCTGTTTCTACAGGAACAAAGTGCACTTGACTCAGAAGTAACCCATTTCAAGAGATTCCAGAACTTGCAGGCAGAAGTTGCTTTTCATTGTCTAGTAGGCTTTAAAGTAACTCAAAAGACTAGTGTATTATACATCCCCAGATATTTATGAATTTGCTGCATTTCATTCTTGATGTTTCAAGATCCCCTCTCCCCCTAAGACTTCCAGCCCCTTTTCTAGCCACTTTTTTGTAGAGTCTTCTCTTAGGGAGTGTAAATTACCTGATAGAATTGTCCACTGGGGATATTTGAAACTGTATCCTTGTTTGTAAGAACAAGGATCCGGGTGAATCCGGTTTACTTCACTTGTAGAAATACAACCTTCTGATTATCTATGTAATCATTTTTATTATGTTTATTCACACTTGTTTGCTTGCTTTTGTTTGCTTTGTTTTATTTTTGTTTTTTGGACTAAAATAAAGGCAAGGATCTATTTCTAGACCCCTGCCTGGCATTTTATAAATATTTGTTAAGTGAGTGAATATATGAGTGATATGTAGAATAACCTTAATTTTTGGTGACAGTAGGTAATTTACCCAAAGTTTATAGTTCACTGCCCCAGCCACTTTTTATTTTGGTGATAGTGTCTGCAGTGACTGAGAAAATGGGGAAGCGCCCCTATCATACCATTTTCCTCTCAGATAGCTCAATTACTAGATAATAAAGAATAAGTTTTAAGGCCTAATAAACAAGTCAAAGGAACATTTATTGATGTTTTTGACAATTTGGCAGGTTTATAACCATATTTTTCTTCTTTTATCAATATCATAATTATATAAAATGTTTATGTAACATTTATTTAATATTTTCCACCATGTACACAATTGACAATTTAGAAAATAATTAAATTTAAAATTAAATTTTTGAATGGTTTTATATAATTGGAGTTAACAATTCAAATATAGTTCTCAGAGCACTGAATATCATTAATAGCATTCGGGGAAGAAACACATTTAAAACTTAATTACAGAACTGGCTTATGTTTACTTTTCAACCATATAAGTTTCTCCAGTAAGATTAAAACAAAATATTTGCTTTATTTTTCACAGGGACATGATTATGTCATAACATGGAATGTTATGAACATTTCAAATTTTTGTAAATCACATCTCTTTATTTTCCTTTGATTTCAAGGATTGATGGCCAGTTTATGTATCAACTTTGGATTACATGATGTGATGGTCAATTTTATATAGTCTCCAATGATTCAATTGCATACTTTTCCAGGTGTTGCTGTGAAGGTATTTTGTAGATGTGATTAAAGTCCATAAGCAGTTGACTTTTAGGTAAGAGAGATTATCCTAGATAATCTGGGTGGGCCTGATCTAATCAACTGGATGTGCTTTAGAACAGAATTGACATCTTCCAGAAGACTACAAAATTCTGCCTGTGGACTGTAGCTTCAGTTTGTACCTGAGAGTTTGAGCTTTACCCTTCCTGATGGCCTGGCCCACTGATTTCAGACTTGCCTCGCCCGCCCTCATAATCATGTGAGCTAATTCCTGGCAGTAACATCCTTCATGTGTACCTTCCATTGGATCTGTTTTTCTAGTGAAATCTTGAGTGATACACATGAAGGTTCTAAAGATGTCCCATTGTATCTTCTGGTTGAATTTGAATGAATGATGAATATTTCCTTTTAAAACTAAGTTTCTCTATTCCTACTAGTCAAAAATACACAATACTTAATTTCTTTTTTTTTTTAATTTTTTTTTTTTAACATTTATTTATTTTTGAGACAGAGAGAGACAGAGCATGAACAGGGGAGGGGCAGAGAGAGAGGGAGGCACAGAATCAGAAGCAGGCTCCAGGCTCTGAGCCATCAGCACAGAGCCCGATGTGGGGCTCGAACTCACGGACCGTGAGATCACGACCTGAGCCGAAGTCGGACGCTCAACCGACTGAGCCACCCAGGCGCCCCACTTAATTTCTTAAAAAGCACTTAAGTCAAGTTAACTAGAGTTAATTCTGTAGCGACATGAGTAATTTCCACCTAAATTATTTGTGTGCTAAGCGTAGGCTTTCCTCTATTACAAGTATATTAGTTACCTCTTTCTGCATAGCTTATTGTCTCCAGATTTAGTCACTGCAAAAAATACACATTATCTCACAATTTCTGTGGGTCAGGAATCCAGGCATGGACAGCTGGGTTCTGTGCTTCAGGTTCATGGGCTTAAATTAAACTGTCAGAGGGGGCTGTGGTCTCATCTCAAGGCTAAACTGGGGAACGGCCCACTTCTAAGCTCCCAGTTTGTTGGCAGAATTCAGTTCCTCATTAGTCGTTAGACAGAAGGCCTCAATTCCTTGCTGGCTTTTTGGATAGAGTCTGACTTCAGTTCTGTGCCATATGGGCTTGGCAGCTTGCTTCACCGAAGCCATCCAGAGGGAAAGTCTGCATCCTTTTGTGACATCCCAACCCTATGCCAAGTTCTGTTCATTAGAAGCCAGTCAGTAGGTCCAGGCCACACTGAAGCGGGGGGAGGGGGGTGGTGACAAAGGGTTTAAACCTCAGAAGGTGGGGATTATTAGGAGCCATCTTAGAAGACTGCCTACCATATCTTTTGTTGTTGTTGTTGTTGTTAAATAAGGCACATTTACTGCTTCGTATCGCAGGAGGCCTCGAGATGTGCAGTGACAGCAGAGAAGCCAGTCTCTGAGACGAGAAAGATATCACAGTCCAGGACATGAACTTTCAATTTCCCCACATGCTTATATCTTTAGCTGTGGTGAGAAACACAGAGATCTCAAAATGTGTGCCCAAGTTTCTCAGCCCTCTCCACATTCCTCTGTCATTCTTAAAGACCCAAACAATAAAAAATAACCCAACATCTGTGGTTGAAACCAGAGCCGAATGACTATATACTTAAATGATTGTACCCACACTAGGCAAGCACATCAGCAGTACAAAGAGATGAGAGAATGGGGATCAAGGAGTTGGAAATCTGGATAAATATACAGTAACTCTAACTAATTACTAAAGCCAAGTAGTGTCTGTTGGCTAAGGAGAAAGTGTTACGGTGATGAGGAGGAAACCAACCAGATGGGGTCTGGATACGTTTGCTCCAGGCCCATGGATGTTGCCAAAGCACTATTTCAAAAGGTGCCAACACCAGAGAATTCCTCAGGGGAAATTCTTGTGCTGGGAAGAAGGCTGTCTTATTGTTTGTGAAAAACGCCTTCACATTTCAGGTCACAACACAGCAGTTCTGATGAAACTGGTTTGCAGAATGTAATCCTTGTCAGCCCACTTCCTTCTTGGAATTACACAGTCTCAAAGTTACAAGGAAATCGAAATATCGTGTAGCTCAACCCCTAACCTAGTGCAGATTCTCTTTGACCATGTTGATGGAAGGTCGTCTGTATCTTCTTGAGTCCTGTAGTGACAAGGAAGTCACTGAGTCCTGAGGCAATCTTTTCAGTATTAGACCTATCTATTCAATGCAGTATTTGTTTCATGTTGAGTTGAAATCTGGCCTCCTGTCAGTTTTATTAGTTGGTTCTAGCTTGGCTCTCAAAGACAGTGCAAAACCAGGCTATCTCCTGTTTGATGTCATGGACTAGCAAATAGCCAGAAATAGTTCTGTAAATCTTTTTTATTTGCCCTCTATAACCTGCATGTCTTTTATGATACATTGTATTTTCCTTGGGGATTCTTTGTATATTACAGCTTGCCACAATGTTCCCTTCTCTCCATAAGCTGTTCTTTTAATAAGCTCTAATTTGTTAAGATCCATCTTAAAATACAAGCACCTGATTTGGAGACATCACTCACTCCTGAATATGAAAATCATCAGGGAACTCTCTTATGAGCTGTAAACAGTAATGTAAACAGTATTGTTAGGATTTGGGCAGTAAATGCTATATTGTTGGCTCATTTGATATTCTGAAGAATGAAAAATGAAAATGAAAATTCTCCCTAAATTTATTTTTCCCTTTCCCTTCCCTTTTCTTCCCTTCCCTTCCCCTCTCCCTTTCTTTCCCTTCTTTCTCTATTTCTTTTTTTCTTTAACAAGACTTTGAGAAAATGAAATATATCTATTATTATCTACTATGTGTTGGACTCCACATTCTGGTACTTCATATGCATAACTTATTTTGTACTTCTTCAAACTCTGGAAATAATTAGAAGTTCTCTCCCTACAGATGAGGAAACTGAGACTCAGAGAATTTAAGTAGGTTGTTCATGTTTACACAGATCTTGGATTGGCATCAGTTGAATCCAATTTTTTTTTTTTTTCCCTGTAAACAAGGCTAGACAATCTTCACACTTACCATATAGAGTCTTAACGGGTTCTAGAGGTGACCCATTTAAAACCTAGTGGGATAACCAATAAAAGGATTTACATTATCTCTCAAGATCTGATTTGTCTGAATTGACCTAACTTAATGTCAGGACAAGGACTGGCAACAAACTTCCTTCCATAATTTATGATTTCATGATTTCATCATTGTGTAATTGATTAATAGAAAAAGCTACTTTGGATTTATCTCCATGTGACTTCCTCTTTTAGGTTTTGATTCATCATTCTATGTCAGTGAGCTTGTATTAAATCTTTGGGTTGGTTATGTTGTTAATGCCCTGTCCATATTTGTGTCATCAGCAAATTAGATAATTAAAAAGAAAAGAAAGAAAAAAAAATATATATATATACATACATACATACATACATACATACATACTGCCATGGCAAATAAATCATATATATTTGCCATAGGAACGTAATACACACGTGCACACACATACATGCACACATACACAGGCTGTATTTATTTATTTAGTCTAAATCAATAATAAAGCCATTGAAAAGCCAGAACTAGGAAAAGAGCCCTGTGACAGATTATTAGATTATCATTTACAGAGTGGTAAAAAGCTCTTAATCAGCATTCTTAAGACATAACTTTTCACCCAGGTTTGACTACTTTGCATTAATCAGCCCCTGCTGCCCTATCTATGACTATCTAAAAACACAATGGCTAAGACTTTGCCAGAGTCAGTGGAAATTATGTAACTATTGTTTCTTCAGACCACACCAGCCTAGGGATATGAATTGGGTCACATTTACATAAAAATCATGTATGCCCTCCTACATACTCTGTGACCTGTGGTCCCCTGCAAAGCCCTGTGCACATATACCCAGCAAATTCTAATTCTTTCCAGGAATCCTTAGGGGGTGATCTCACTGGCTTTTGGGCATGGATGATCTTAGTTATTTCAAGTTAGGTCACCCTCTTGTTCCCTCCCTGACCCAGATACTTAAAGATGTTGCTGCCTGGGCATCTGGGCTTGCTAGGCTGCAGATCGGCTCAACACATCCACATGACCCCTGTGCCCACAGACACTTTTGCACTTTATCCTGAAGCTGGCTTAAAGTTCAAAAGCCACCTCAGAGAAACTCCCTCCAGCAGTGCTGGTACTTCTCTGGATCGGTTTCTCCAATACAAAGGAGACCTGCTGCTCAAGACCATCCTGAAGTTCAAGGTACTGCTGATGGACAGGCTACATACACACGCCCTAATTCATCCGTGATCTCTGCGTCTCCCGGTAACACAACCCACACACTATGCTTGGTCCTGAGGTGAACAATACTCCAGTCTCCTCCCTCTGTGTTACTCCATACATGGGTTTCAGTGTAGCAGTTATGTTTCTACACTTTCTCAAGGACTTTCTGAAAAGAGCTTTTTCAAGTTACCTCTATCTTTCAGCCTTCAGAATTGCATGTATACAAACTGCAACCAGTTAACAAATAACATTAGGAGTTGAAAATTGACCTTCTCCTTCATAAGAGTCCAAATGTGGCTCAGCATCCTCCATTAAGAAAAAGTGTTTTCTAGAAGATGCCTGTCAGCAGAGCCACCATTTGCCCAGGAACAAATATCTACTCAGTGAATCACTGAATAAAAATATAGGTGCTTCCAAATATGATGCTAATATTTTCTTTAATAATGGAAAAAGGAGCTTTCATTGGAACAATTTCCATCTCACCTGATATTATTAGAAATTTATTTCAACTTAGAGGCTTTGGAATGGAGGTGGCGAGGTTCATGTGAGAGGCCACCTGTGCTGGGCAGTGAGGTAGCATTAAACTGTCATGGCCAGCCAGAGGCATATGAGAGAGGGGCCAAGAACATCCTGTGAAGTGGCATGGGGAGAAATACTTCTCCATCTCTCTCTCTGTCTCTCTCTTTTTTTGGCATTGTAATTTTTCTTATGGCAGACTAAAGCTTTCTCAATGTCCCATTATATGCGACAGCCTTGTATTAGCTGTGCCCTGGAAAGCCAGAGGGTGGTGAGGCACCCACAAAGTGACAGCCTCATGGAACGGTGTGGAGATGGCAGGTGGCTGGGAAACCCAGGGCAGAAGTCTGGAGTCAGGTGAAAAACAACCATCAGAACATAGAAGTGGCTTTTAGGGCCCCTCTGCAGGTCTTTCAAAGGCCCTGACACACTGAGGTACAAGATGGGGTCTCAGACTTTTGTTATTTGTTTATGAGTCTGGAAGGCAAAGAACTTAGTGAAAGTTGAGTTATAAACATTTTCCATTATTTACTCATTTCAAGATACTATCAAAATAGCAAATCCGTTTAGTTGAGCATGGCAGTAACTGAATTGGCTCTCTGTCCCAACATTTCTCTCATGCTGGCTGATTCACCTCTACCCATATTTCATGCATTTATAATGATGTCACATCTATTTCCAAAGAAGGTGTAAAAGTGCATAATTAAAAGCATGTATACAATAGAATCATAAAATTAAAGAGCCAATTAAGAACGACCAGTGGGAAATATAGACATCTCCCAAATGAAGAAATTATTGCTCCTGAGCTTAAATTTCATCACCTTGTCAGATAAAACAACAAGGAGAAGCGTTACTTAGCACGCACTAGTTACACATCAGATAACTGCTTTGTAGCACCAGTGATGGACTTGTCACAGTAGATGACATGGTATTGAATAATGAGGTGGGCATATTGATAGATCTATGATAGACAGATAGATAGGTGTACATAGGTAGATGTATGTATATCCATATATGTGTAGGTGTGCATACATACAGAGAGATGCAGTTAGCTATATTGCATATTGCTACATAATATGAAAATAAAATTACAAGAGGACACTTCTGTAAGATCTGAAGTAACACAGAACAGCAAGTTGTTTTTTTTAATTACCTGATTTGATACAGAGGCTTGTTGAATCTATAATGTATAGAGAGACACGCCCCTTAACATTAGGTTTTCAAGAGGGCTTTTAAACTGAGATTTCTGAACCTCACTCCAGGTATATTGAATCTGGTGCTCTGGGAGGGCAGTGGATTCAAGAATAAGGTCCATGAAGAATTCCTGCATGACTCTGATCTGTGAGTAAATAGGAGATTGGGACCCCACTGCCTTGGATTATTACTCTCAAGTATCAATTACCTCTACCTAAATTTTGACCACATGTGGACAAAGAATGACCAAAGACTGAGGTCAAGAGACTGAGGGAATATTTCATAACACTTTATACAATAGTCATTCCTAGTATATTTTCCTCCAGTAGGTACCCAGTAGGTATTGACTAATTTATTAAATGCCCCATTAAAGAGACATTGAGATAATGTAAATATAAGCTGATTTTCTTCCTCCTCCTCCACCACCACCACCACCACCACCACCACCACCACCACCACCATCACCACCATCATCAGCACCACCAAAAAGAGAATAAAGCAATAACCCAAGAAAGTGCCTGTACTGTATGCTGACAACCTGAATTCCCTTTTATCCCCTCTTCATTTGAGCAGGTCACTTTAGATTCTTTGGAAGTAGCAAAAGATGTTAGATATTTAGGCTGCTAGCTGGCCCTGTGCTTACCAAACCTTCCAGTTGATTCATGGCTATTCCTTGAGTTGGTTTCAGATTATGGATATTGTGACTTTATTACCTTTTCAAAGCTTTTACGTTCATCATTCTGAGTGCAGCCCAGGTGTCAGCAAGATCAGACAATGTTTGTGGCTTCAGCTAAGGTTAAAGAGAGGCAAAGATTCTTACAGGTGATGATGCCAGAGAATGAATCAATAGTCAAATTTAACCCAAGTTCCAGCTTGTTAATACAGTGCATGGTTGAGCTGCACTTTATTCCCCACGAGGTTTTTCAGAGCAAGCTCATCAGTCCAGGTGCCCCATATTGCTGTTGTGCCATTTCAAGATGTGTTTCTTTCAGAATGGATTTTGTTCTTCCAAGAGCTCAAAAGGGATTTGTAATTACCTTTGCACCTTTGAATAACCCAGAGTATGAATGAGAGGGGTCAGTTGAGGTGCCTTCCAAAGTTAAGTGGGTACTCTAGAATCACAGTATCATCCCCTGTAGAAGCCTTATCATCAAACTTTAGGATTAAACACTGATTCTAAAATAGAGACAAATATTGTCCAGCCTTTGTTTGGATGATTTACCTGTGAATCAGCCTAGTACCTGGAAAGGGTATACTTTGATGAGCAGAACTAGTTTATATGGCTGTTCGGTCTGAGGCTTTCAGTGGGCAGACACAGTCTCTGAATCAGTTTAACATAATATGTCAAACATTAGTCCAGAATTCACTAAAGTAGAGCTTGATTTCCATTTAGAAAGTGACTTAGAAAGGAACTATGTGCTAGAAAGACTTAAAATAGGAAAGCCTTTTGTTCATAAGAGTTAGAATTCCACGTTTGGATAAGGTTGTAAAAAGTAAAAAACAAAACCAAAATTCATCAATTCAAGTAATTTTTGCTTATTGAAGGTCTTCTGTGACCCAGACATAATGGTAGGGACCAGCGATGCCAGTGAGAATGAAATAAATATAGCCTGTCCCTCATGGAGATTTAATCTGGCAAGTAAACATACAGTTGATCCTAGAACAATGCAGGGGTTAGGGGTACTGACCCCCACACTGTCAAAAATCCACACCTAACTTTTGACTCCCTTAAAACCTAACTAGCCAACTATTGACTGGAAGCCAGACCAATAGCATAAGTTGGTTAACACATATTTTGTATGTTACATGTATTATATGCTGTATTCTTGCAATAAAGTAAGCTAGAAAAAAGAAAACATTAAGAAAATTATAAGGAAGAGAAAATACATCTGATAGGTAGGTAACTACTGTACTATATTTGTTGGAAAAATCTGTGTATCAGTGCCCAGTTCAAGCCTGTCTTACTCAAGAGTCAACTGTATATGAAACAAGGCCATTTAATATAGTCTGGAAATGTTATAATAAGAGGATTTTAAGATGCTGAATTAAGATCACGTAGAAAGGGCATCCAAAACAGATGTGAGAGGTGATGCAAGGTTTAGGCTGAAGCCCAGAGCTTTGAATTGGAGTTCACCTGGTAGAGTACAAGGCTGGGGGAAGTGAGGGTGCATGGAAAAGGCAATGGAAGTGTGAACTGTATTCACAAATGCTGGAAGGCAAAAACGCCATGGGGTTAGAGAACCTGTAGGAATCTAAGGAAATCAATACCTGTTTGAATTTGGAGATAAGGGTTGAGAGTAGGGAAGCCTGTTAGTGACAGTGCTGAGCTTCTGGTTTGGGGAAATTGGTGATAGTTTGATGATCCAGATGACAGATTGGATTTTAAGAATATTGATTCTGAAATACATGTTTGACATCCAAGTGGAGATGTTCAATAAATTCTTGGCTGTATAGTTCTTAATTTGGGGGAAAAGATGAAGGCTAAGTCTAATCCATAGATATGGGAATGGTAACTACCAACATGATAGTTGGAGCTTGTGGTTGGATGGCACCGTGTAGAGCAAGAAGGGGAAAAGACAGGTGAGAACTCAGGTTGGTAGCAGCATGAAAAGAAAAGACAGAGGAAGTAAAGGGGGTAGAAGGATTGCTGTTTCCCAGAACATTAGGTTTCTAAGCAGAGATGACTTTTGCTCTTGTTAGGGTGGTTCATAATTATCTGCAGTCGCACAAAGTGTTTTCCTTTCATCTCCATCCTTGGCCCGGCATGTCTCTCTTCTCTCTTCTCTGGTTTCCTTTGACCTCCTTTCTCCTCTCCCTTCTTTTCTCTTTCCATAATCTTTTCATATATATTTAGTACTTGTCTAACACAGTTAAAGTTGAAGTGTGGATGGAGCTTGGAAAAGAGAACAACTGTGAAGCGTGTCGTGTTATTTGTATGTGTTCATTCTAAAAACAATAAGATCTAATAATCAGCCTTCTTACTATCTCTAATTTTATAAATTCATGGATATTACTTAGTATATGCTTTCTACGAGAAAAATCTACCGTGGAGAGATGGATCAATTAATTAAATTACATATAACTAATTATTTCAGTTCTTTTCTAAAGCAAATCTAATGATAAGGTCTTATTGCCAGTTATCTCTGTATTCTGGATGTTTTCTACTTGTCCCTCATTCACTCTGCATTTTCTTGTTAATGCCCTTTGTTTTGGGAGGCCCACTTTTATGAACTGTATCAACCACACTCCATTGCCCTTTGCTTCCAGTTGGGTTTGGACAATCGGAGGTGCCAGCAAGAGATGGCAGGGTAGGATGAAGTGAGATAGATAATGCATCAGCTCTCTTCTTGCTGGCCACAAGTTTTCAGTGGCTGTATTTCTCAACCTAAGGTTATAGCTCCTGCCCCTTCTCTCTTCTGTAGCCATACGGCTCTCATGTACAGTGCATGTAGAGCCCTTGTTCCTCTGTCTTAGCAAATGGTAATGGAATTTTGATCTTATTAGGTATGAGGTGCTTATCAACCCCTTTTGCATTCCATTAATTCTTTATAAATAGTGTCTTCATTAAACTCTTCTCAGTTATCCTTTTTAAAGGCTCTATCTATTGCTTCTGGTATCTTGATGGACAGCATCTGGACTGCAGGCTATTTAAGGGTAAGATCTCTACATGGTATGTTTTACTTTTATTTCCTCAGTGACTTAAAAAGGACTGGTGCCTTAAAAGAGTCCATAGGAGGTATTTAAAAATGTTTATTGGAAGAATGAATATATGAATGAATGCTACTTCTGGAATGAGTTAAGCGGAAATAGCACAAAGTAAGAGGCAAAACAACTTATAAAATATACCTTGAAAATGTTTGGTCGATCCCAATCTACATGGCATTTAGACAAAAAAAAAAAAAAAAAAAAAAAAAAAAGTGATGACTATTTCTCCTTTTAAAGACAATTCAAATAAAACACCTAGATTGCTATAGCACCAAATTGAAAACTAGGCTGTACGTATTGAAGTACACACAGAAAAGTTAGATGAAAAAGCATGGAAATTCAGGAGGCCATGTTCGAAAGGAACGTAAGCCACAGGGCTCCTTCCTTGAGAAGTTAACTCCCCGATTTGAGATTAGCTCCTGTGGTTTGGCTGGCTACGTGGTAGATGTTTAGCAAGCAATAACAGACATTTCCCTTTCTTCCCCAGGCAATACAGTGCCCAAACCAAAAAAGCATTGTTCTATCTATAAAACAAAATAAAACACAACAAAATGGCACAAGCCCACAATGGAGCATGTTGGAGCAGTATTTTCCAGTGAGAGTCTTAAGGATTAAGCAGCAGTATGGCCAGATTAGTGTTTCCTTTTCATGACCTTCTTGCTGTACACAAAGTGAAATGTCAACACACAATGAGCTGGTTGGCTAACGAGGTTTCTGTGCAGTATGGGGGGGGGGGGGTGGACGGGAGAGCTGGATTGAGATGCCAACCGGACTGACCTTTTCCATTTGTGTTGTGAGAAAAGCCACAGAGAGTGGCCGGGTTGCTGTCTAAAAGCCGAAGGCAGTGCTGAATGGGCAAAGGCCTTCAGGGAACAGAGGACATGCATGTAAATATTTCTGTGGCGGTCTGCCGTCTTTTTATAAAGCTTCCGCTGTTCCGAGGCTTGCTGCTGCTGCTGTTGCCACTGTTCGTGTCACTGCCAGTGTCACTGCCACCGTCAACGATACTTTCATGACCACCACCACAGTCAAAACTAACAGTAATGACAAGTACCCTGGCGGTGTTCCTGCTGTGCTCCTTCACTAGGAAGTGTGCAATACAACGGTGGATTCCTGCTTCAGACTAAGAGGCATACCACAAGCCACACACTCTCACTGTGTGACCAGAGTTTAGGAGGCTCTGTGCTCACCAGCAGTCACAAACGCCAACTTGCAGTCCTCAGTTCTCCACTAGTACACTGTATGATTTTGAGCTACTTACGAAGCAAGTAAGAGAATAATTTGTAAGTCAGCTTTTTATCAGGGTAAGCAAAAGTCCAGAGATTTTGAAGTGGGATAAAATAGTATTTTGCATTAATTTATAATAAAGTATTACTTTATATTAATAAAAATATTACACAGGAGAAATGAAAGCCATGAAAACATATATATACATACACACACATGCACACACACATGTGTAATGTTTACCAGAGACCTTCAGATTAACTTCATAATTCAATCTACTTTCTTCGTTGTCACCTTATTGAGGGATAATTTTTCTAAAGTAAAATCCATCCACTTTAAGTGTATAATTATATGTTTTAACAAATACATCTAGTTATGAAACCAGCACCAAGATCAAGTTTTAGAACACTTCTGTCCGTTCCCAATATTTCCCTCCTGTCCTCTTATGGTCAGTATCTTCCCCCAACACTGACCCTAGGAAGTCCCTGATTTGCTTTGTCACTACTCTTTTTGTCTCTTCTTGAATTTCATACAAATGGAACCAGACAGTTATTAGTCTTTTACCATTTTAATTCATCTATTAAATTTTCGACTGTGTTTCCTCTTGTTATTATTTTAATAATTGCTTTCTGCTGTGCAGTATATATTTTTGACTTGTGCCAATGCATTTATTTCCAGTAAAGAATGGTAACTCTGTATTAGAATAGTTCACCCAACCAACTTTGCACTCTTGTTATCACATATAATACGTCTCTAAACATTACGAACCCAACAATATTTACTCTGTATTTAAAACCAATTTTTGTTACAGACAATAATAGGTCTTCTAAAAAATAAGAGAATCAAGGATTAGTGTATACGTGCACCAATATTTTATGTTTACATATGTATTTGCCATTCCTTGTGCATCTGGAATATGATCTGGTACCATTTCTCTTTTCTTGAAGGATTTCTGTTAGTGTAGTACAGAGCTCCTAGCAACAAACTCCTTCCATTTTTATTTGGACGTGCCTTTATTGTACCTTCATTTGTGAAGAACAGTTCTTTTCGAAATATAAAACTATTGGTCAACACATTTGTTTGATTGCTTTTTGTCTCTATGTCCTTGGGTCTTGCCAGTGTTTTCTGTACCTCACTGATTCTGCTTAAGAAAAAAAAATATTCATCAATCTTACCATTTTCTTCTATAAATAGTGTGCTGTTTTTCTCCAATTGCTCTCAAGATTTTCTCTTTTTCTTTGCCTTTCAGCATTTGATGACGATGTGTCATTGTGTCGTTTCCTTTATGTTTTTCTGGTTGGGTTTGTCAGGCTTGGTTGTGAAGGATCATGCTTTTCACCAGATTTGGGAAGATTATTTCCTTCAACATCTTTTCTTCCACCTTTCTTTTCACCCCCTTATGCCACCTTCAGTTGCACATTTGTATTAGAATACCAGCCACTGTTTCATACATTTCTAAGGTCTGTACAGTTTGCTTCAAGGTTTTGTCTCTGTTCTACAAATTTGATAATTTCTATTGGTCCGTTTTCCAAGGTAACAGATTCTTTTTTATGCCATCTCATATATGCTGGCTATCCTGTCTAGTTAATTTTAAATTTTCAGTTATTGCATTTTAAGCTCTAGTATTGCCATTTGATCATTTAAAAAAAAATTGAGTATAGTTGACCCACGATGTTATACTAATTTCAGGTGTACAACAGGTGATTTGACAAGTTTTTATGTTATGCTATGCTCACTGCAAGTGTAGCCAGCTACCCTCTGTCACCACCATACAACGCTATCACAGTATCATGACTATATTCCTCATGCTAGGGCTTTTATTCCCGTGATGTACTGCTTCCATAACTGAAAGCCTGTACCTCCCAGTGACCTTCACCCATTTTGCACATCACCCCACCCCCTTCCTTCGTGGCAAGCATCAGTTTGTTCTCTGTTTATAGGTCTGATTCTGCTCTTTGTTTATTCATCTGTGTTTTTTTGGATTCCGCACTTGAGTAAAATCATATGGTATTTGTCTTAGTCTGACTTATTTCACTTAGCATAATAACTATAGGTCAATCCATGTTGTTGCAGGTGGCATGATCTCATCCTTTTTTATGTCTGTGTAATATTCTCTATGTATATGCATAAGTGTATCCATATTCTCTCTCTCTCTCCCTCTCTCCCTCCCTCTCCCTCCCTCTCTCTCTCTCTCTCTCTCTCTCCATATATATATATTTTATATATATATAAAATAACATCTTTATCCATTCATCTATCAATGGACACTTAGGTTACTTCCATATCTTGGCTATTGTAAATAATGCTGCAATAAATATAGGGGTGCATATATTTTTTTCAAATTAATATTTTTTGGGTTTCTTGGGTAAATACTAGGAGTAGAATTATTGGATATTATAGTGATACTTTTAATTTTTTGAGGAAACTCCATACTGTTTTCTACAGTGGCTGCACCAATATACAATCCCACCAAGTGTACAAGGTGGGATTTCTCCAAATCCTTGCCAACACTTGTTATTTCTTGTCTTTCTGATTTTGGGCATTCTGACATGTATAAAGTGATAATATCTCATTGTGGTTTTGATTTTCATTTCCCTGATAATTAGTGATATAGAGCATCTTTTAAAGTGTCAGTTGCCCATCTGTATGTCTTTAGAAAAATGTCTATTCAGTTCCTCTCCCATTTTTTAATCAGATTTTCTTTTTTGGTGTTGAGTTGTATAAATTCTTTATATAGTTTGGAAATTAACTCGCTATTGGATATATCATTTGCAAATATCTTCTCCCATTTTGTAGGCTGTCTTCTTGTTTTGTTGATGGTTTCCTTCACTGTGAAAAAGCTTTTTATTTTGATATAGTCCGAATAGTTTATTTTTTTTTTTTAATTTTTTTTTTCAACGTTTATTTATTTTTGGGACAGAGAGAGACAGAGCATGAACGGGGGAGGGGCAGAGAGAGAGGGAGACACAGAATCGGAAACAGGCTCCAGGCTCTGAGCCATCAGCCCAGAGCCTGACGCAGGGCTCGAACTCACAGACCGCGAGATCGTGACCTGGCTGAAGTCGGACACTTAACCGACTGCGCCACCCAGGCGCCCCGCGAATAGTTTATTTTTTATTTTGTTTCTCTTGCCTTAGGATACATATCTAGAAAAATGTTTTGTGTGTGTGCGTGTGTGTGTTTTTTTTTTTTTTTTTTTGGTGAGAACATTTAAGTTCTACTCTCTTAGCCTATTTCAATTATACAATGCAGTTTTATCAACTACAGTCACTGTGTTTTCCATGAGATCCTCAGGCCTTCTTCATCTTTGTTTTAATTTATTTTTTTAAGCTTATTTATTTATTTATTTATTTATTTTTAGAGAGAGAGGCAGAGAGAGGGGGAGAGAGAGAGAGAGAGAGAGAGAGAGAGAGAGAATCCCAAGCAGGTTGTGAACTAGCAGAGCCCAACGTGGAGCTCGAACTCATGAACTGTGAGATCATAACCTGAGCCCAAACCAAGAGTCAGACACTTAACTGACTGAACCACCCAGGCACCCCAGGCCTTCTTCATCTTATAGCTGAAATTTTATGCCCTTTAATGAAACTCTTCCGATTTTCCCACCTCTCAGCTCTGGCAACCACTTTTCTACTCTGTTTCTCTGAGGTTGGCTTTTTATGTAGATTCCACGTACACAGGTTACCATGCAATGTTTGTCTTTCTCTGTCTGGCTTATTTCACATAGCGTAATGCCTTCAAGTTCCATCCATGTTTTTGCAAATGGCAAGGTTTTCCTCTTTCTCGTGGCTAAATAATATTCCCATATATATATATATGTACATTTATACATTATATACACATACATGTATACACACACACACACACACACACACACACACACACACACCCTATCTTCTTTATTCACTCATTTGTTGTCAGATACTTAGGTTGTTTCCATGTCTTGACCATTGTGAATAATACTGCAATGAACATGGGGGTGCAGATATCTTGTTTTCATTTCCTTTGAATATAAACCCAGAAGTGAAATTATTAGATCATACAGTAGTTCTATTTTAATTTTTTGAGCAATCTCCATAAGTTTTACATAGTGGCTGTACCAATTTATATTACCACCAACAGTGCACAAAGGTTTTTTTTTATTCCCTTCACTCCTCACCAAAGGTGCGGGTCTAGTAATTTTTGCTTTAAAAGTAGGCATTTTAGATAATGCATTATAATGATTCTGGGTTCTATTTTTTTCTTCTAAGTGTTAGTTTTTATGTTTTAGTAGGCTGTTAATATGCATGGATACAAGTTGAATAATCTGTCTTCCTTGTGGTGTACAACTGCTGAAGTCTATGCTGTTTGGGTTTTGTTTTTTATGCTTAATTCTCTAAGAGTCTCCCCTACATCTGTTCACTTGAGTGGTCAGCCAATAGTTTGCGCAGAGGCTATACTGAAACTCCTCAAGCGGCCAAGATTTCCACCTTTGCCACCCAAGCTGTGTGTGGGGGTTGAGGAACACATTCAAAGGCGTAACAAGTTTACAAGTCTCCCTAGGCTTTTGATTTTTGCCAGATTCTCTAGTGTCTTCCACATGCATATACAGTTTAGCAGTCAGCCAGAGAGTGAATTATATCAGCCTTTCTGTGGTTCTCTTGCTTCCAAAATCTCCTCATTAAATTTCTACTTGCTTTACCACCTACCCAAAACCAAGTTCATCACCTCTGGCCAGTAGAGTTTTACTGCTGGAACTTGGGAGCAGAGAAATCCTCTAGGCAAGAAGCCCAAAAGCTCATTGTTTTTTCTCACAATGCAGTAGTAGTTTTTCATGAGCAAGTTCTTGCTTGCCTTTGGGTGTTTTCCAGTGCTCTGAAAAGGTTGATTTTTAATATTTTAACCTAATCATCTTTTTCTTCTTCTTCTTCTTCTTCTTCTTCTTCTTCTTCTTCTTCTTCTTCTTTTTGGTTTTTCTTCTTGAGGAAATTAAATGACCTCACTATCCATTAATAAATGTAGAATGACCTATTTTGCATAAATTTTTTTATGAACACACTCCATTATCTGAGTTCATAGACATTTTTATGACTCATATATGCCAGTACTGAAAACACTCACGAACTCAAGCAAGTCCAATGAGCCTTTGGAACTTCATGGTGAGATGGACTGAATCGTGTCCCTGTCAAATTCATATGTTGAAGCTCTAACCCCTAATGTGACTATAATTGAAGATAGGGATTTTAGGACATCATTGAAGTTAAATGATAATTAAGGGCAGAGTGCTAAAACAATAGGATGGTTGACCTTATGAAAGGAAGAGATTTTCCCAACCACACCTACCAAGGAAAGGCCAAGTGAGTGCACAGTAAGAAGGTGGCCGTGTGTAAAACAGGAAGAGAGCTCTCACCAGAACCAGCCACACGGGCACCTTGAGCTCAGACTTCCAGCCTCTAGAACTATGAGAAAATACATTTCTGCTCAGACTACTCAGGCTATGGAATTTTGTAATGCAGCCTGAGCTAGTATACACAGAGTTCTCATTCAGGTAACTACTGCAATTCTAGGAGGTTTCGGAAGTTATCCTATACCCCTACTTTTTTTTTTAATCAATAAAAATATTGAGATTTAGGGAGATAATGTCTTCATACAAATACAAATAAGTTATCAATAAGTTAGAGCCACTGGACTAATGCCCAATTTCATCCCTAGTGAAGAACCTACTAGCATATTTTATAGCTATCAAGCCTTTGATCAGATATTGCACATGTAGTGATTCATCTTTCTGTTGAGTATCAGATCTGTCACAGTGATCCTACAGTCCTGCATGGTAGCAGTCTGCAGGGACTGAGGAGATGCTAGCCCATCATAGGACATGGCTTCACCTATGACCCATAGTCTGTACCACTCTTGTCCCTGACCATCTTCACTCATTGAAATAATGTTTTGTTTTGTTAGATACTTGAGATTGTATCTGTTCTTGAAGTAAGCCAGCATTTATTTATGTCTTCATTATGGACATAAAGCAATCCTCAGCTGAAAAGAATGAATTTCCACAGAGGTCCTTATTCATTTCTTTGTTTCTAGTGACAGTTGAGATAGCTGTATTAAGGAGTGAAAACATAAGTATATTGAACTTACTCAGAATTTTTAGAGTGCTGAAGATTTCTGCCCTTAGTACTATTCAACCAAACCCCAAATCTAAAAAGTCTAAAAAAAAGATAAATGGAGCCACCCAGGAGAAATCAAGACATTTTCCTATTTATAAAGCTTTTTTTGCTGCACTAAGTTCTCTCTGTGCCTACTCAACTTAGACTTTCATTTGTCTGTATCAATTCAGTTTATCTCTTTAATGTAATAAACTTTCCTCTATTCCTGGAGTAATTCTCCTGTTATCACTGGCACTATTGTGTAACATCAGGGAAATTGAGTCATGGATGTGTTTTCAAGATAAATCGACAGTCTCCATTTCCAAAACAGGCCTGTTTCACTTCCTAAAGGATTTAATCTTAAAAAGCTGTGGAGTGGGATTTTTCCCTGTGAATTAGATGATGCTATCTTATTATATTCTACAAATATACTGAGTATATCATCCATAAATGTATATACATACATACATACATACATACATACATACACACATATATGCATACATACATATTCTCTGATTCTGCCCTGGAGGAGCATCTAAGACCAAAAGATTAACATAACAAGATTATCATCTTCTGGGTCATTTTCTCAACTAGTATTCCTCACTTTCCCACAGGACAGGTCTGTCAATGTTCTTACCCGCCCCCCTCTGCCCCGAGTTCCTGAGCATGAGTCAATCCTGTGGTAAAATGTTCCCATTGTTACTATAACTTCAGGCATTGGAGGGAAAGCCCATCTTTAGGGGTTATTTCCAGGATAACAGATTATTAAGAACTGTCAATTACATAGATGACTATACATTGCCTGACACATAACAGTCACTAAGCACTTACTCAAATACTTGTTAAATAAATAAATAGATGTCTTATCCACAATGTTGTTTACAACAGTAAAAAAATACAAAACAACTTCAATTTCTAACATGAGGATCTTTTAAATTAAAGTGTATTACAATGCATTCATTCAGTGAAGTGATACTTGAATGTTAAACATGATGATTCATGTGGATGTTAATTTGTCATGCAGTGCTTCCTGATTCTCCCTCTGCCTTTCCCAGTACTCTTTTTTTTTTTTTTTTTTTTTGTCTCTTACACTGCCCCCCTCTTATCCGCTAAGTATACTGAATTTCCAAAATTCTGCCACTGGCTCTTTTAATTTTCCCCATGGTCATCCCCTGTATACACATATTTTTAGCTCTTTCCTGTAGACCACACAAAGGGCTAAGTCAGGAGTAGTTGATAAGGGAGTGAAGACCTTGAATTACAGACAGGATTTGTACAAGTAAAAATAGGGAGAAGACCATCCTAAGCAGAAGAGAGAGTATAAGAAAAGTTGCAAGAAGGAGCAGGGCTATTTGAAGGACAAGTATCATTCTTAAGTATCAGGGGTGAGGTATGAAACTAGGTTGGGACTTTATCTGCAGAAACTTTAAAACTTAATTTTATAGATAATAGGCTCACAGATAGGTTTTCTCAGGGGAACACAGATGAGTGAGTTACACCTAAAGAAGATTCGTATGACAACATAAGGAAGCTTTTGACTGGGCAGAGACAGGAAACAAAAGTGTATAAAAGAGCAGAGTGAATTAGTGAGAGTTTGTTAGGATATAACAGCAGGTGTGGAAAAAGAAGAACACGTGCTTTAGCTCAGTAGTTGGCAAAGTATGGTCCTTTGGACTGAATATGCCTAATGCCTGATTTTGTAAATAAAGTTTTATTGGAATATAGCCACACTTGTTCCTTTACGTATTGTCTGTGACTACTTTTATGCTACAGGAGTAGGGTTGAGTGTTGTGACAGAGGCTGTATGACCCACAAAAACGAAATTATTTACTATCTGGTACTTAACCAAAAAGTGTTTGCCAACACTTGTTCTAACTCAGAGGTGCTAGCATTGACATACCCTAAAATTTGACAAAATGTAGGGGATGGGACAGAGGAAGGGTCCAAAACAAAGTGGGAAGCTTCATTTCTGCATGAAGTTCTGTATGACTGGAAGGACCGTGGCATCGGAGGACATCATACAGTCAGGAAGAGAAAGACTCTGAAGAAAAAGTAGATGTATGCATCTTTGGCTAAAAGTTCCCAGAAAATAATGGAGAATTAAAAATCTTACTATCTCATCTGTAAGTATAAGTAATTATTTCCAATATTTTAAGCATCAAAGAGAGTTCTAGTGTTAACTAGGGGCCTTTGCTGGGTGGTCTAAACATCTCCAAGGTTGTTCTGATTACCTTCCACGCTTCACTGGCAACTTTTTCCTAAAGTTTGGTTCTCCAGTTAGAATAATTTAATTTCTGGGCCACGCCTGGAAATGCCATCACTGTGCCTGAGCAATTGGATGGTGAATCCTTGATCCTTGAAGTAGTTTTTCAAGAAGATTTTAGACGAGGGGCGCCTCAGTGGCTTAGTTGGTTAAGTGTCCGACTTCTGCTCAGGTCATGATCTTACGGTTCATGGGTTAGAGTTCCATGTTGGGCTCTGTGCTGACAGCCCAGAGTGTGATTGGGATCCTCTGTGCCCCACCTCTCTCTACCCCTCCCCCACTTTCAAAAATAAATATTAAAAAAAGATTTTAGACCATATTGTTAATGTGAAAACAGATTATTGCAGATTATTCTCTTAATTCATAAAGATTTTCATGGCACAAAAACAGACACTCAGATCAGTGGAACAGAATAGAGAACCCAGAAATGGACCCACAAATGTATGGCCAACTAATCTTTGACAAAGCAGGAAAGAATATCCAATGGAATAAAGACAGTTTCTTCAGCAAATGGTGCTGGGAAAACTGGACAGCGACAGGCAGAAAAATGAACCTGGACCACTTTCTTATACCATACACCAAAGTAAACTCAAAATGGATGAAAGACCTAAATGTAAGACAGGAAGCCATCAAAATCCTAGAAGAGAAAGCAGGCAAAAACCTCTTTGACCTTGGCCACAGTAATTTCTTACTCAACCTGTCTCTTCAGGCAAGGGAAACCAAAGCAAAAATGAACTATTGGGACCTCATCAAAATAAAAAGCTACTGCACAGTGAAGGAAACAATCAGCAAAACTAAGAGGCAACCAACAGAATGGGAGAAGATATTTGTAAACAACATATCAGATAAAGGGTTAGTATCTAAAATCTATGGAGAATTTATCAAACTCAACACCCAAAAAACAAATAATCCAGTGAAGAAATGGGCAAAAGGCATGAATAGACACTTCTCCAAAGAAGACATCCAGATGGCCAATCAACACATGAAAAAATGCTCAATAGCACTTATCATCAGGGAAATACAAGTCAAAACCATAATGAGATATTACTCCCACCTGTCAGAATCGCTAAAATTAACAACTGAGGTAATAACAGATGCTGGTGAGGATGTGGAGAAAGAGACTCTGTTTCGCACTGCTGGTGGGAATGCAAACTGATGCAGCCACTCTGGAAAACAGTATGGAGGTTCCTCAGAAAATTAAAAATAGAGCTATACTACATCTCAGCAATTGCACTACTAGGTATTTATCCAAGGGATACAGGTATGCTGTTTCAAAGGGACATATGCACCCCCCGATATTTATAGCAGCTCTATTGACAATAGCCAAAGTATGGAAAGAGCCCAAATGTCCATCGATGGATGAATGGATGAAGAAGATGTGGTGTGTGTGTGTGTGTGTGTGTGTGTGTGTGTGTGTATACACATATACATATATACACATATACACACATATACATATATACATACACAACACACACACACACACACACACACACGGAGTATTACTCGGCGATCAGCAAGAATGAAATTTTGCCATTTGCAACTATGTGGATCCAACTAGAGGGTATTAGACTACGTGAAATTAGTCAGTTGGAAAAAGACAAATATCATATGACTTCACTCATATGAGGAACTTAAGATACAAACAGATGAACATTAGGGGAGGGAAGCAAAAATAATATAAAAACAGGGAGGGGGACAAAACATAAGAGACTCTTAAAAACTGAGAATAAACTGAGGGTTGATGGGG
>NW_024412437.1:7245591-7276908 GCF_014898765.1 Herpailurus yagouaroundi | reverse complement strand
GTGGAAGAAGAAGAAGAGAGAAGTAGGCTACACAGGGGATGAGGTCCCACCTCTGTCCCCACCTTTCTGGGTAGCTTTCATCCCCTGGAAGGGGAGAGAGCCAGAGGCTGTCCCAGGCCTCCAGACTTCTACATTCTCATTCTGCTCCAGCAGCCTCTGTGGTAGGACTGACCAGCACCCACCTTCAGCTTCTGGAACTTCAGCTGGAGGTGGGTGAGCCTCACAACTGCATCTGTCTGTTCTGAGTACTCAGGCAGCTCCAGAATCACATGCTGGCACTTTTTGATCACCTGATGCAGCTGCTGGATGTCAGAGGCCAGGGACAGACCCTGACCAGAGCTTCCTCTTGGATGAAAGCTGGGGAAATGACTTTTGGTTGTCATGAGGGAAAGGAAGTGGCCTCCAGCTTTATCACCAAGCCCAGAGATGCCCCAGGCACCCATCCACGTCTAGCCCTCCCACCTCACAAGGACCCAGGGCCAGAGCTCAACAAAGCCCCTGGACTCAGCACACTGTTCCACTGAGGAAAGACAGGCTCAGGTCTGAGCTAAGGAACTGAGGCTGATCTCGTCTCAGGGAAGGGACAGAGCTGCCCCAGGAGCCATCTTCTTCCTCCAGGAGACCAGGCAAAGGGAGGTGACACCAGACTCTTGGAGCTCAGTGTGTGGCCCATTGGAGGGGCTCAAAATTTTTTTAATGAATCTATAAAACACAAATGAAATACATATCTGTACTGGCCACACTTAAAGACCATATATAAGATGAAAAGTTCTAGGTAACTCTTCTTTTATTTAAGTTACATTTGAATGTTACTATGTTTCTCTCAAATAAAAGTTGAAGATACTTTGCATTAAAAAAAAAAAAGGAAGAAGGGTGGTAGGGCGGTTCAGTAGGTTGAGCATCTAACTCTTGATTTGGGCTCAGGTCATGCTCCCAGAGTCCCGGGATAAAGCCCCACAGGGGACGCTGTGCTGAGGGTGGAGACTGCTTGAGATCCTCTCTCTCTCTCGCTCTCAAATAAAAAAAAATAATTTAAAAAAGGAGGAGGAGGAATATTGACTGTGTGTGGTGTGTGTATGGTAGCAATAGAAAGAGAAAAAGAAAACAAAGGAAAACATGGAGACTTAGTGTCATCCATGATGGGTTCCCTTTTTAGGGTTCTTTCTGAGCTAGTAGGTATGAATTATTTCCTAGCTCTCATGGAGGAATGCAGATGCAGAAAAATTAACAAGTGTAGATACAGAACACTACACTGAGTTGGGATAATTTGGTGATTTCTGAACTTGCACTTATACCTCTCTGTTATTATAAACATAGCCTTGTGTATTTGAGCATTATTTAAACTACCAAAAAATATTAGCTGTACCCAGCAGGTAGACATCTCTGGCAGAATAATGTTAAATTAAATAAACAGTGTCTAATGAGATCTGTTATTACCTGCTCTTTGGTCATGCTTGGGCATGCAGTCTGAAGGCTTGTGTTTCTAAGTGCTATCATAAATCTTTCAGCCTGTTTCGCTCCTTAAAATTCTAACTAATATCTCTCCTCTAATGTTGAAGTCTGTAACCTCATTTAAATCTTTAAATCTCATTTACATCTCCAATGTTGATGTCTTATGTCTTCATTAAATCTTATCTCTGAGGGGCGCCTGGGTGGCTCAGTTGGTTAAGCGTCCAACTTTGGCTCAGCTCATGATCTTGCGGTCTGTGATTTCGAGCCTCATGTCGGGCTCTGTGCTGACAGCTCAGAACCTGGAGCCTGCTTTGGATTCTGTGTCTGCTTCTCTTTCTGCACCTCCCCTGTTTGTGCTCTCTCTCCCTCTCAAAAATAAACATTTAAAAATTAAAAAAAAAAAAAAAAGAAACTTGTCTCTGAAAAGATAAGAAAGTCTGCATTGCAACAGATCATTTTTTAAAAGAGAAAGTCCACTTGCTTGAAAATCAGAGAGTATTAAGAAAAGAATTCTGTCAGAGGAAGAAATACTTGTATATGGTGAATCCTTCCATTTTCAATGATTTTTATTAACATCATTCTCATCAGGACTCCCTAAGGAGTCCTGTCCAGAGCTTCATGTGCTCAACTGTGCTGGATGAAGGAAGGAGAAGATAGAATTCCAACACATGGCTAAGAGTCTAAATTAATCTGCCTTGATTGCATATTGTTTGTGAAGATGTTACCTCCCAGGTAGCTATTTCTGTAATATGAAAGAAAGTCTCTTTAAAGAAAAAAGTATATAAATTGATAGATAATAGCTTGCATCCATGAATATGTTGAATCAACTCTTGCCTCTACACAGACTCATACCTGTTTATAATAACTTATTACACAGTTTTCTTTCCTAGTTACCTCACTAGGAAGATATAAGATGTATGAGAAGGGCATAGACTAGAGTCCAATAGACCTGAGGTTGAATCCTGTTTTTGGTTTATTCGATGTGCAGTATCTGAGCTTAAGCGCCCATAAGAATTTCAAACTTATATTCAAATCTGAACTCAGATCTGTTTTTCCTTAGGATCTATTCCTTCTTTGATATTTCTTGTCTCCAGCAGCCCCTGACTCAAATCAGAATCCTGTAAACCGTGATAGGCTTTCCCTTTCTTAGTCCACCATGATTTTTCTGCACGTGTAACCTGCCAGTTGTCCTAATGGATGTGCTTTTCCACCACTTCCGTCTTCGTTTAGGCCCTGTTCAGTGCTCCATAGACTGCCTTCTCTCTGGCTGGTCTCTGTGACGCCAGCTGAACCATTGATCTGTCCTTTGTAATGTTGCCCTTGTGACCTCTTTAAAATACCAGTCTGACCATGCTGTGCTCCTAAGTAAACTACTCAGTGCCTCCTTGCTGCAAACAGGACAGATGCCAGCTTCTCAGCATGGCCCTCACGTCTCTCTGGTATGGCTCTGGCCTGCCCCGTGCAGTATGTTCCAGCCACTTGTGTTTTGTGAATGGGCTGAGATCTTTGGTGCCTGAACCTTTCTCACACTTCTTTCACTGTGAATAACTCTCCTCTGTAGTTTCTTTTTGGAAATAAACAAGAAGCCCACAAACAAAAATGAAGCAAACAACAACACAACTTTGAATATTTAGATTTAGTATTGAGTCTTTGGGAAGATTTTCTTACCTTCTTTACAGCAGCCCTCTCTGTACTGTGTGTGTGGTGTGTGGGAGGGGGAGGGGGGCTAAGAATCAGTTACCAGAGAAAGCAGAGGTCCTCACTTTTTCCTGAAATCCTTATTCTTGGGTTTAAATCGCATTTATTTTTATTTATCAAGACTCTTCTTGCTGCCTAAACTTACTTCTGACATATTGTTCAGTCCTGGCTTTCCCTTATGCCTCGATCCTATCTCACAGACTCTGTAATACAGCTACCATGTTTTTAGTTCTGAAAGTAATTGCTCTAATAAGTGCCACTCTAATAAAAAAAAACAAAAACATGTCAGCTCTTTTATTAAGTATAGCTCACATTTGCTCCCTGTTTACATGTAGTTGATTGTGTTATAACAATTTTTAAACTCTTGAATGTCATTGTTTCTGTATTTTAACAGCACACCCTACCACTCCTAATTATCTTTTACTGGGAAAATATGCACTGTGTATACTTTTTATATAAGCATTTTGCAAAACAAGCTCCTTTATGGATTGTGGTAATTATTTGACAAGGTTTATCACCACAGGGTAATTTCTGTATCCTATCTCATTCCAGATATGGACATTATACTTGTGATCATGTGTTACCTTTGTGCGAAAGATGCTGCTGATTCACAAAGTACACGTGTTTTGAGTAGGTTATACATTGGGAGGAGATGAGTCTCACCAACTATACATGCTTGCTCATAACTTAATGACAATCAAGTGTATGCCAGCTGACTGGGACTATATCTGTGGAATGTGATCATTGAACATGAATCATGCTGCTTTGAAGGGGAGACAGTCAGGACTCTTACCTAAATTAAAACCCAATCCTAGCCCACTGTTTCCCAACTGATACGTTACAAAGAAACCCTTGGTGTGCTGGGGTGTAATATTGATTCTCTTACCACTGTTAATTTTTGACCTTGGACAAAAAGGGGAAAGATGGTGGCCATTGTAGTACAGAACAGGAGGCTGTCTGTAGTATGAAAGAGGACCAAGAATTGTTTGGACCACTTCCTGTTAGATAAGAGTAGGAACCATCTCTGGGGTACTACTCACCTCTTCCCTCCTCTGTTATCCTGGTGGGTTTCATAGACTGTCACAGACCAGAAATTATTTGATAGTGCAGCTTACAGCAATGATTCTAGCAGGCTTTTAAAAACATGATATGATACAGGAACGCCTGGGTGGCTCGGTTGGTTAAGTGTCTGACTTTGGTTCAGGGCATGATCTCGTGGTTCTGTGAAGTTTGAGCCCCACATTGGGCTCTCTGCTGTCAGTGTGGAGCCTGCTTTAGATCCTCTGTCTCCCTCTCTCTGCCCCATGTGCATGCTCTGTCTCTCAAAAATAAATAAAAGATGAAAAATATTAAGCATGCTTCTATACAGTGCTGTTTTATGGAATTAATATTGCAGACAACAGGTAGGCCATTACTACTTACAGACTTCCAAGAGCCTCTGAACAATCTACATAGAATTGACATGGAACAGAAAAGCACACATTGGAACAAAAATCTTGTCAGTATTAAGTCAACAAGTCTCTCTGGCCTAGTTACACTTTTAGTACACCTGAAGCTGTATTGTGCTGGCTCAACAATCAATGCGCCTTCACTACCCCTAGGTGTGTTGGTTAATTTTTCTTCTTGAGAATCAGGAATGACAGCTTATCCCTAGGACAAGAACTTGGGTAGACTGTTATCATTGTCACCGTCATGATTAGAAATAGCAATGACAAGAATGTTCGCAGGCACTAAGTGTTACGCACTGAGCTAAAAATGCAGTTAATCACTGGCTCTCTAATGTAATTGTAATATGTCACCAGATCTCCTGCAGTGACATATGTGACAACAGTTTTCCTTTTGGCTTGTCAGAGTCAAGTTTGTGGTGAAGTCCTCCATCATCTTCCTCCAAAAAGAAGGAGGTATATCATCACAAAGGTGACTGCTGTGTTTGAGAGCAATTCCATTGGCTAAAGTATGTTTTCCTAGTTCTTGATATCATTCTGTGTTCCATTGAGTGTCACTGGCTTATGCTTATAAAAGAGTCTGGAGTTGCGAGCTTTGTTAGGAAGTGAAACCCCGTGTCTGGTCTTAAGCAGAGAGCTCTCTCTACATGACTCCTGCCCTCTGCCCAGCCTGTGAAGCATTCCATCTGCCTATGTCTGTGAGAAGGCACACAGCCTCTGGGGCTGAACCGGTGGGGTCAAATAATGTTCTCACCATTTAGTGTAATTAACTCCAACCACCCGTCTGTTGCAAGCCCCAGTGCAGCCAACACAAGCAAGAGTAGGCCAAGAAGAAATTTCTTCTCATTATTAAACCTAAATCTAAGCACTTGTCTGTCTGTAAAAACAGAGCAAAGGGAGGAAAACTGAAACCAGCGCACGGGGTCTGAGGTTTCAATAAATGTCAGGGAGCGTCAAGTCTGTTTAGATTGCAAATTATTGCTGGCTGACGGTCTTACCGTTTTACAACTAGAGATTGCTGTCATGGGGGTGACGTGGTGGAGGGGAGCCTCTCACATCACAGCCAGAGGGGAACAGAAGTTACCAAATACTATAACAATCATAAAACATTACAAGAGGGACTTTAGTGTTTGCTAAATTTAGTCTTTCCTTAATGCACATCTCAAGAAACAACAGCCCACAACACTTCAACCTTCCTATTGAGTTTGATGAAGTGTTGGATTTGCCAAAGATTGAGACCTCATTTCTCTGATTTAACCATCCTAAACTCTACTTCATCCCTCTCCTCTGCTCGGACACTTTGAACATCTGAGAGTGATAAAGGCGCCTAAATGTTTCAAGGTGAATTAATACCTTACTACCTATTCTGGAGAAACACACCAATAATTTGAGTGGTGGTTAAGACTGTTTTTCAAATAGATTAAAGGAGTGGGCAATTACTGATTAAAATAAACCCAAGGCATGAGCATTCCAGCCCTGTAAATGGATGAACGCTGGTCAGCTGTTTCCCATTGGTGGAAAGGCTTTTCTCATGGCGAAAAATATACATGCTTCTTGGTGTGTCTACTGAAATTTACTAATATTGGTTATTCAATCTGTTTCTGACTAACACTTAATGAAGATGTGCTGTGTGCCAAAGTACTGAGTTAGATACACTGAAAATCAAGAAAGTGATGGTCCCCCTTCTCCCTGAGCTCAAAGTCAAGTGTGCTTGTTTTAACCAAAGTTCTTTTGGTTTCAAATAACTGGAAAAGCCCTCAAGTTAACTTAAGGCCAAAGGGAGAAAATTGTTGTAAGGTGCAATGGGATCTGTAGCTCCAAGAGAAAAAAATATTGCAGGACCACATACAAGCTTGGAAGTAGGCACTAAGAAGCTGTCACAAATACGATAACTTTCTCCAAATCCCTAGTTGCACCATCTGCACTTTCTCTTGCAGGTAGACTTTATTCTTCTTGTTCTCAGCCTCCTAGGGTTTATCTTTCTTTTCTTGACCATGCATATAATTAAACAAGGTCTTCCCAGGCGAGCTTCCCATTTCAATTAGCTAGCTTTTGTAAGTCCCAACTCAGAATTTATGGAGGAGAGAATTGGATTTGTCCAAGTTGGGTCTGGTGTACATCCTTGTCAGTTAATGTTGCTAAGATTCAAGGTCTGAAATGTGTGGCTTAATTCTGAGTATATGAGAGGTAAGCAGGGTCTGTCGCTACAGTTGATTGATCTGTTTTCTATACTGATACATTTAAAGTGCCATAAGGATGAGGTTACAGGTGGGGGATGTCATACGATTTTTTGGTGAGATTTTGAGGAAGACAGAATCTATGAACTAGTCACTGTCTGAAAAAAAATCTAAGAAAGGAAAAATAATTATGGTTTCTACCTCATTGTCACATGAACTGTGATGGTATTTCTTGATAGTAGCATGACTACTTCCCATAATCTAATTTCTCATAAAGATTGAGGTAATATGCCAGGAGCAGCCAGAAATCGACTTCCATGGCATTGCAGTCCAGTTCACAGGTGGCCTTGACATGGAGGAGAGGAGGGAATTCCTGGCGGTGAAATTATGAGCCTTCTATCTTTCTGTCCGTATTTTCTGGGAAGGTTGTTGGTCTGAAGTCAGAATCTCCTCTGTTGCTTGGGGAACAGCCAACAGTATGAGCAAATGACAAGTACCAGACTGCTTTAGTTTGGGTTCCCCAGAAGCAGAATTAAGTCAAGGATTTGAGTGTAAGTATTTTATGTGGGGGACGACAGAAAACACCCATAGGAGATTGAAGAAGATAGGCAAAGAAGGGGATGCAACCCATGAAGACTGCGCCACAGAGCCCATTGCAACCATGGATAAATGGAGATGAACTCACGGAGGGAAGTTAGGAATCAGTGTAGAGCATATGACTTAGAGTCATCCTATAAAAAGATCACTGGGGAAACGAGGTCACTGAGGAAATGGTAGACGAACTCCAGTCAGCTGGACGGGTTGAGGACTGTTCCCGGGGTTTTGTTTTGAGTACTTGGACAGCCCCAGTTTGCCATGCTGGCAGCAAAGCACCTCCGGGAGCGACGGGGAGCCTTTGGGAGGAGAAGTGCAGGTACCGGCAGTTGTACTGAAGTGGAAAGTGTGAGATGGTGGTGGGCACCAGAATAACCTACTATAGTCCGACCCGTGCACCACTCCTGCCACTGGTGCACTGTGTCAGTTGCATTGTGTCCTATGTTGACGCTTCAAGGTGGTGGCCAGGTGCAATATATTAGGTAATTGAATAAAATACTTAAAACAGGAGGAATCATGGGATAAGCCACAATCAGCTTCAGTTGGTCTCAAGACTACACTTGATACTCCTTGTCTTCCTTTTCTTGTACTCATTTCATATATTCCTCGTTCTTGCCTGACATTTCTGCTGGTTTCTCACCAAGGAGAACCTCAGAACTTCTTCCTTAGATATCAGAACCCTTGGTTACCATGCCCTTGTCAGGCTGCAGGTTCTGAAACTCTTGCAGTCATGCATTTCGTCTCATCCCCAGGCCTAGAAGCACCAAGAAACATTCAGTGAATTCCCTGAGTTCAACACATATGTTTGGCCCTATTCTGTAATATTAGTTCTCTATGATAATTAGGGTCAAATCCACCAACCAGTTGGGGGACAAAACACACTCCAGCTGCAAGAAGAGAAAGCCCTTAAGGGAGAAAACAAAAAAGCAGCATTCGGTAGTGGGAAGTTAGTGGTGTGCACTGAGATAATACGGACACCGGGATGTGAGCAGGACGTGGCCAGGATCTGCTATGTAGCCATAGAGAAATACTTTGTGATATTTTGCTGAGTGAATAAATACATACACATTAGAGATTGATGACAAGGAGTTTTGGGAAAAAATGTAGACGCGCTTCTCGGTCATGACCCAATATTTAAAATTACGTTGAATGTGAATCCTCACCAGAAAATGCCAATAAAGGGATCCTTGTTTAAACCCAATGAATTACTCATGCTGCTATGGATAAAGAACTCAGGAAGGGACAACATTGTTAGCTAAAGTGATTGACTGGCTGTCAAGGGAAAATGTGGCCGGGACAAATATGGTTGTCACTCGGGAGTCTGGGGTGAGTCTTTGCACCACGAAGGGAGGCCACAGAGCATCAGAATTAGGAACACTGGCTCAGGCCCCAGGCTTTTGATGTCCAAGTCCTACTCCTGTGCAAGTCAGGACAAGCTAGCCTATGGTGCAGTTTCAACCCCACAATTCCAGCCTTTAAGACAATATATTTCTCAATATGTCACAGTCCGTGCAGGTCTTTAGATTTTTAATTATGATATTAATGTTTTTTGGAACAGCTGTCCCTTTCCTTCACCTTACTTGCACTTCCATCCATCAAAATTCTACTTAACATCCAAATTCCTAATTAAATTGTACTCTTCCATGGAACATTCTGCTCTCCCCAATTCCATTACAGGAAGAGACCACTCCCTTCTCTTAACTCTGTGAATTTTATTTTGCATGTATTACCTCTTAAGTGCTTTTGTAGTTGAGTTTTCCTCTGACCCTTCTTCTTGAAGATAGGGATGTACCTTAGACATCATATCAGTCATAGAAAACACACAATAGATACCAAGTATTTGCTGTCTAATGAGGACAGTTTTAGTGACAATCTTATATAACTTTTGCCTAAAGAATCCTTACTTTTAATGTGTGGATAACTTTTATTCTACAATAGGCTGTATAAATCTTACACTAAACATAGTGGTAAGGCATAAGAAACGTGTGTGTGTGTGTATAGAACACACTGGCACCTTTTCAGAGTAATGTTGGCACCTGTCTATCAAAATAAATGAATGTTTCCATTTCAGTTGCTTCATTTGTCAACAACACTACATGTCAGAGCCTGTGTTAATCCATATGACTCGTCCCCTTAACTTATACATCTGGTTTTTATGCCTATCAGAATTAAATATGTCAAACCTCAATTTTTCTTACTTGTTTTTCAAGGTACCAGTTTTTGTTCTGGGATGTTATGCATGTGTATGTTTCAGTAATGGCTTTTTTTTTCCCAGACAAGCAGAGAATATGGTAAAGACAATTTATAATTTATCAAGATACCACAGTACCACAAACTAATTTTTCCAACAAAAATACTAGACAGTTAAATAATAAGGACATTTCAGATTTATGTATGTATCCGTTCATTGAAAAATAATTATTTTTAGACTTCATGGAAACAAAGGTGCCCAAATGCCATCATGGAACTTATTTCCAGTGGCGGAAACACTCAAATGATCACCCAAAGGCAATATTAACACTGGTGATGACAGCAGTGTGTGACATACGTGATGTACCACGATGGTGTGGAGCAGGGTGCTGGATCATGGTCAGGGAAGTTGGGAAGGCTTTCCCAAGAGAATGAGTGAATGGGGAGAGAAGGGCTCAGTGACATCACAACATGGCGCCACCTTCACGTGGCTCATAGTTTGGTTAAATAGAGTAATGTGAATTGGTGAGTGCCACAGAAAGTCACACAGGGTCTCTGAATAAGTCTGTATGGGTGTTGATTCTCCTTTAAGTCTGGGATCAGCCCACGATTAAAGACAGCGCCAACATGGAGTTAGCATGGCACACGTTTCTGCAGGACCCAAGGGAAGGTTGAGATTTGGGATGTTCTCATTTTCGGGTTATGTTTTGTTTTGTGTTTTGCAAGGGATTGAACTATTTCATTGCTGTCCTCATGGCCTTCAAGTCAGAGCTGGGTTTTTTTCTCTACAGTCATGCCAGCTGCATTCAGCAGCTACGTAGATACAGTGATCCATATCTGTGTATATTTATTTATTTAGCCCTAAGCCTTTTTCAAGAATTCATACAAAATATTCCTGGCAAATGAGTTTTTTTTAATTAATTTATTTATTTTGAGAGAGAGGGAGAGATGAATGGGGGAGGGGCAGCAAGAGAGGGAGAGACAGAATCCCAAGTGGGCCTTGTGTTGTCAGCCCAAAGCCCAATGCGGGGCTTGGAACTCATGGAACTGTGAGATCATGACCTGAACAGAAACCAAGAGTCAGCTTAACTGACTGAGTCATGAAGATGCCCCATTGGTAAATATGTTTTAATCGTTATCTTCCTCCTCTTCCGCATCCTGGGTAATCTGGAAGTAATGCAACTCGTAACCCTCTTTACTGTTAGCAACTACACACAACCAGTCATGTGGATTATTCTTCACATATGTTTTGGTAAGAAATTTCAGATACCTTTTGGAGAAAGGCACTTCAGAAGTTAACAGTGATCTTGCTCTTGCCTCTTTCAGTGGTTACAGCCCCTCCATGGAGATTCCCAGCTTTGCCATTCACTTGGATTCTCTTTGCAGAAACTGCTCAAAATTGGCAGCATCCATGATTCCATCTTCTACAGGGTGTGTGCAGTGAAGTGTAAACTTCAGAAGTTGATTCTTGATTTTTTTTCTGCCCCCCACCCCGCCACAAGTTTTTTTTCCACCCCCGCAGGCGCCATGGCGGCAGTGGAGGCAGAAAAGACAGTCAGTCATTGCATTATAATTTGTTGGATGAGTCCCATTTCTTTAGGACAAAAGCGACACAGGAGCTCAAGAAAACCAACACAGCACTCTCATGCCCTTGGTGACTGGGATGCTGTCTCCTACGAGTGGGCTTACAGGATGTGTATATACTTAAACACAGCATTTTCTTTGAAAGTGTATTCAGTTCTGTTAATCCATCCTATAGTGTGTGAAATTTTTTTGGAAGCAAAACCTCTAATGCTCTCCTACCTTCATAGCATGCTCTTTGCTTTATAAACAAAAAAAGACAAGGGGGAAGTTATAGGTTGAAGTGGAAATACATCTATATGTCCTAACACGCACGTAAAGTGGTAAATTTTAACACTATAACTAAGGATTTCACACCAATAATCTTCCAAGAAGGCCCCTCTGTTTTCCCCTATGGCGAAGAAAAGCAGCCAAGTTTCTCTTGTTCAGCATCTTGAAATGGGCTCAAGTTTGATCCAGTGGTATGTAACTGTAATGGTTGTGGAATATTGCTTAACTTGCCAAGCAATCAAGCATAGCCATTTGCTTGTACAGCATGGGGCAGACCTTTCTGGAAGCCTTATGTCAGGAGGGTGACTATTGCGTCTCTTCATAGACTCTCTTTTTTCTTATAACTTCTTGTACCTGGATGTCTGAATGCCCACCTGGTAATAAATTCCTTCTCTTTCTTCACCAGAAACATTATTGCAGATTTTTTTTTTTTTCAAACCAGGGAATTTAAAGGTTTCGGCAGAATAAAATCTCTCTGATCCCATTTTATTTGAGGCAGTGCCATAAGGAGAGAGGCAACAAAAAAGAGAAATGAAACCAGGAAGAAAAGGAGGAGAAATATTAATTGTTGAGCAAATACTGTGTCACACACTGTGATGAGCACTTTACACAAGTCATGTCTTTACATTTATAACTTCTCCGTTATTTTACCCTTTGTAGATGAGCAAGCCAAGCTCAGAAAGGTTAAGCAAATTAGTCAAATAGTGAATTGGAATTCGGCAATTATTTAATCGCCTCTCACCCTCTGCCAGTGCATTCTATTAGCGTTATGATCTGTTTCAAACACCGTTATTTTATCAGCACAAACATATTCAGCTGACATACAAAATAACTAGACGAAATGATTGGCATAATGAAGAAAAGTAGCTTGCAGATTGACTTCTGTATCCTCAACCAGTGGCTCTTGCATTAAGTATACACATTCAGGGCTTGGCTGGACGTTCCAGGAGCATCTCCCCACTGCTGACTTGTAGGCTTCTCTCCTCTAGTGTCTCTCCAACGGCAGTTCCAGTGCCAAAGCCAATCCATCAACTTTTCAAAGGATGCCAGAACTTTTCGTTCATTCAACAGTCTTTCAACAAGTGTTTATTGAGTTCTTTATCAGGCAGAGTCCTGGCAGGAAAGAGAGCTCATCACAGATGGTACAAATGAAAAGATTTTAATGAAGGGTCGACTTAATGATATGTGGGCAGGGTTACAAGTAAAAATAGAGAAAGGATACAGTACCCAGAAATTAGGAGCAGCAGGAAGCCATTACACCCCCACAGTGGAAGGAATTAGAAGAGATTGCTTTCACGGAAGGAACAGAGTACTGGCAGGAGCTCTCTGGTTGTGGGGGGGACACAGCTCCTGCTGGAGATGGACTGAGGCAGTGATAGGGCCGGGAGGAATACCACAGTCCTTCTCTCCTCCCTCCCTACACATCTTCATAGTGCCTCCCATTGGCTGAAGCACCCCAAAGCCATCTATCTAATGTTGGGTGCAGCTCACAGGGGTTTACCTCCAAGGGCACAGAGCAGGGCACAGAGGGCTGAAAATGGATCTGGGGTGAGTTGGGGATGAAGCATTACTTGTCCAAGTACCCCCAAGTGTCTGGCTCTAACCTAAGCACTAGGGATGGAGCAGTGAGCACAACAGACAAGATTCTGGACTCAGGCAGCTATGTTCTAGTGCAGGATGGAGACAAAATAGAACAACGACAAAAAAAAAGGTGAATGCTGAGGAAAGCCATAGAATGTCCCATGGTGATAAGCACCAAGGAGAAAATAATGAAGCTGGGAAAGGGGTTTTGAAATGTGTGGAGGGTAGAGTTTTAGGTACGGGCATCCAGAAATGCCCCTTTTCACCCCCAAAAGATGGCATTGTCAGAAGACCTAATAAAAAGGAGGGCATGAGCCGTACTGGGAAAGAAGCATCGCATGCAGTGGGGACAGCAAGTGCAGAGTCCCTGAGGAAGGCAAGGGCCTGGCCTTGTAACATGCAGCTGCAGACAGGTGAGGGAGGAAAGAGGCAGGTGAGATGGAGTCAGGGCTTGACTCAGAAGGTCTCTTTGACTCATGGCATCTTTCTCCATCCCATGGCTTCACGTTTGTGTTTTGTCTGTGACCAGACGCTGTACAGAGGAGGTAAAATGCTGATAGCAGAGAAAAGCTGAGAGGTGCAAGGTGATTCATCCATCACCATCTAGTATGGGCCAGTTCTCTTGTGGTAGGCCAGTTGACAGCACGCCTTCCATTTATAGATTGGTTTTTGTTGGGTGTGATGCATATTCCTGTGGCAATCACCTTTGGCCAGCGTATTAGAACACATGGTAGACCATAGCGACCAATGCATAAGATGCAGTTTAGAAGGGACTGTGGCATTACTTAAGCTTCTCCAGGAGAAGCCATGAAATCAGAGAGTACTTGATTTTACTTCTCCTGTACCCTGGGCCTTTTAGGTTTTCTCTACCCTCTAAAATAGAGTTTCAACTGCAAATTATAAATATCTTAAATGTATGTATGAGCTTCTCATGACTAGTCATTACCACCTCTCACTTAGATAGTATATTCATGCTTGTATGTATGTGCATATATGTGCATATCTGTATCTCTTTACATTTATAGATCTGTCTGTATACATATCTATTGTATACATATAGATAGATATCTCCTTAGCTTTATATATATAAACTTCCTTCCCAACCTTTTTTTTTTTCTGAAAAATTCCTTTCAGCCATCAAGATTTCACAGCTCAGGTATCACCTCCTTCAGTGAAACTTTCCCAGATAAATCGAAGACATCTTGACCAGACTCTTCATGATGTCATGGCATTCAGTTCAGACAAATGTTAGAGACCTAACGATGCTGATTTGTGGTTTATCTCTTTACAGATCAATGATCCCAAATTAGACTGTGACCTTCTGATGGCCAGAGATCCCTTATACCCTTTTGTGTTCCTGTCTTTAAAAAAAAAAAAAAAAAAATTGTTTGTTTCTGAGAGACAGAGACAGAGCATGAGTGGGGGAGGAGCAGAGAGAGAGGGAGACACAGAATCTGAAGCAGACTCCAGGTTCTGAGCTGTCAGCACAGAGCCTGACAGGGGACTGGAACACACAACCACGAGATCATGACCTGAACTGAAGTCATTGGGTTTGAACCCATAACCACGAGATCATGACCTGAGACGAAGTCGGACGCTTAACCAACTGAACCATCCAGACGCCCCTTTTGTGTTCCTGTCTTAGCAGGGCATATGGTTCATTGAACTTGATTAGAGCTTAAATTTATTTATATTTCAGTTAGTTATATTCCAGTTATTTGACTAACTGTGAAATATTATATTTTATTATTATTATAATTTATTATTTATATAATTTATATTATAATTTATTATATTATATGTCAGTTAATATAGAGTGCAATATTGCTCAGAAATAGAATTCAGGGATTCATCACTTACAACACCCAGTGCTCATCACAAGTGCCCTTCTTACTACCCATCACCCATCTAGGCCATCACCCACCCACTTCCTTCCAGCATAGAGCAGACTGGTTTTTTTTTTTTTTTAATTTTTTTTTAATTTTTTTTTAATTTTTTTTTAATTTATTTTTGGGACAGAGAGAGACAGAGCATGAACGGGGGAGGGGCAGAGAGAGAGGGAGACACAGAATCGGAAACAGGCTCCAGGCTCCGAGCCATCAGCCCAGAGCCCGACGCGGGGCTCGAACTCACGGACCGCGAGATTGTGACCTGGCTGAAGTTGGACGCTTAACCGACTGCGCCACCCAGGCGCCCCCAGACTGTTTTTAAAGACAGGTGGTAGATAGGTAGGTAGGTAGATAGATAGATAGATAGATAGATAAAATGAGTAAGCCTTATTCCTCATTACATGTATATATTAAATACATAGGGCTTATCTTAAATGCGAGTTTGCAGGACTGATATCCTCAGCAGTTCAATATTAAGAGGATGTGCCGATGAGATCATGGATAGTGCTGTCAAATGGACTCTAAGTTTTAATTTACTAAAAATTCCAGAAAACAGATACCTCGAACATAGATAATTTGTTGTTGGCCATGAAGCAACCACAGAATACCCCAGCTTCCCTCAAATCCAGTGGCCTTGCTGAACCTGTCATCTGGGAGGTCTTTGTGATTTTATCTTATCTCTATTTGAGAGTCATAAAGATGAGTAACTAAAATGTGGTTAATAAACCCCAGCTGGGCATTTTCTAGGTGAATAAACACACCACTTTTTCTACTGTTTTTTCATGTGGAAATGATGAATAGGACTCACAACTCTTGTTTTCATTGTAAGTAGAAAAGTAGAAATAATATCAAGTTATGATACTTGAGGTTGTTATAAAGTGCTTTAGAGACACCCTGAAAGTTTCAAATAATTATAGCTCCCGTAAAATTTTTATGGCTGCCTGTGGATTTTCATGATCAAAGAAAAAGTAAACAGAGAACACTTTTAGCTCAAAAGATATTCAGACCCTTATGATTTTTTTTTTGTTGTTGGCTCTCCCTCTATTCCTAAAAGAGTGATTAATAGTTTCACAGTGTAAAAGCACTCATATTTGAGATTAAGTAATTGGATGAAATTGATTCCTGAATCCAATCTTCGTGCACCCCAGGCATACTGCATAATATATCATCTTGGTGATTAAAAATACAATGAGCTAGATATAAAGAAAGTTTTCCAAAAACTTCGAGTTACCAGTTTCATTCCAGTCCAGCTTATAGATTTCAGCTCCATGTTTTTTCCTTTGCTAAAAAGTACATTATTACTACAAATAGTGGAATTTGAAGAGTTATAGATTAGATTTTAGTATCATTAATATTAGTATCTTGATTTTAATAATTGTGCTGTGGTAATACAATAGATTGTCCTTGGTTTTAGGAAATAACAAACTGTTTATATGAGTCAAGAGGAAACATGTCTTTTCAATGGTCCAGAAAAAAAGATTATGTGTATATGTGCATACATACATAGGCATATGATGTGTGTATATGCATGTACACATATATACATGTGCACAATTATATACACACCCATATACATATATGTGAATAGATACATACACACCTTTATGCATGCATCCATATATAGATTTATGAAATACATACATATTGAATATACATACATGAGAAAACATATCCCATGCATATATAGACAGCATACATGTGTGTACATGAATGTACATACGTATGCATATTTTACCTATTTTATCACTAAAACATGCTTTACATTTCTTATGTTTTACATAAAGATATTTACATATAGTGACTCTGAGTGACTAATGTATAAGAATCCTTTGCACTGTTTTGAAACCTTGATATGTCTGAAATCACTTTAAAATTAAAAAATCAAAGCATTTTAAGGCAGGTTGGAAGTGCTTCATTCTACCAAATGTTCTAGAAGCAGGTAGAGGATTGAATCCACATACAAAGATTTGGCTTTGTGCTGAGGAAAATTGTGTTTTTCAGACCCTAATTGCATTTCTCGTTCTAGTCAGTAATTCTATGGAAGGTGTGTAAGGAACAAGAGTGAAAGAAGCTTTTACAACTCAGAGTAAGGAAAATATATATACTTATATACACATAATTCTGATCTAGAGTGGGTCCACTTGTATTGTTTTAACTGAGATAAATTTACATAACCATTTTAAAGCATATAATGCAATGGTGTCTATAGCACATTTGCCAGATTGTGTGACCACAGCATAACCAAGTTCCAAAACACTTTTATCCCCTCCCCACACCCCCTACCAAAACAAACAAACAACAACAACCCACTTTCTGTTAAACAGTAACTTCTCTATCTTTGGCTACCACCAATCTGCTTTGTGTTTCTATGCATTAACCTATTCTGGATATTTCACATAAATAGACTCTTACACTCTGTTGCCTTTTGCATCCGGCTCCTTTCACTTTTTGAAGTTCATCCATGTTGTAGCATGTGTGAGTACATCGTTCCTTTCTTTGGCTGGGTAATATTCTGTTGCATGTAGATACTATATTTGGCTTACCAGGTTATCCGTTGGAGGGTATCTGGTTTGTTTATACCTTTGATTATTGTGAATTGTGCTGCTATGAACATTTGTGTTCAAGTATGTGTTTGAAAACGAGGTCTCCATTTTTGCTGTGTATACCTAGGAATGGGGCTGCTAGGTCATATGGAAACTCTATGTTTAACTTTTTGAGGAACTGACAAACTGTTTTCCCACTAATATTGATGTTAGGTGCAAGACACATGAACTCATGATCCAGCGATAATCTTTATTTTAAACAATTGTTTTGTACATCTAGTAGTTGTTTAAGGCCATGTCTCATACAAACACCATGAGCAGGACTTGGACATTTCACTTAAATCTATACTAAGCCCTCAAGGAATTCTCATTTTAGAATCAGAGTTTAGAACAAGGAAAATGAGTAATCAGGAGTAGAGTATGAGGGTTTTATATGTAATCTACCATGTTTCCCAAATTTTCAAATCTGCTTGCTTTCTGAGTCATTTTAAGAACCCTATAGGGTGGGGCGCCTGGGTGGCTCAGTCGGTTAAGCGCCCGACTTCAGCTCAGGTCATGATCTCACAGTCTATGAGTTCGAGCCCTGCGTCAGGCTCTGTGCTGACAGCTCAGAGCCTGGAGCCTGCTTCAGAGTCTGTGTCTCCCTCTCTCTTTGCCCCTCCCCTGCTCATGCTCTGTCTCTCTCTCTCTCTCAAAAATAAAATAAAAAACATTAAAAAAAAAAAAAAGAACCCTATAGGGAAATTAATAGAGGTATCGTTTTAAAAAAAAGTTATAGAAGTATAATTAACATACAGTGTTATAAATTGTGTTATATACACAATTTCATGTGTACAATATAAGGATTCAATAAGTCTGTATATTACTTAGTGTTCATAATGATAAGTATACTCTTATTCCTCTCTATTTCGTCCATCCCTTCACTTCCCTTCTAGCAACCACCAGTTTGTTTTCTGTATTTAAGAGTCTATTTGCTTGTTTATCTCTTTCTTTCTTTGTTCTTTTTTTTTTTTTTAAGTTTCACATAGGAGTTAAATCACATTGTATTTGTTGTTGTCTGATTTATTTGATGTAGCATTATAACCCTTAGATTCATCTCTGTTGTTGCAAATGGAAAAATCTCACCCTTTTTATGGCTGAGTAATATCCTATTGTATATACATGCCACATCTTCTTTATTCAGTCTTCCATTGATGGATGCTGGGGTTGCTTCCATATCTTGTCTATTGTAAATAATACTGCCAAAAACATAGGGGTGCATATATCTTTTCGAATTAGTGTTTTTGTTTTCTTTGGGTAAATATTCAGTAGCAAAATTCCTGGATCATATGGTAATTTTATTTTTATTTTTATTTTCCAAAGAAGAAAATGGCCAACACACAGATGCAAAGATGCTCAACATCACTAATCAGGAAAATTCAAATCAAAACTGCAGTGAGATATCACCTCACACCTGTCAGAATGGCTAGAATCAAAAAGACAAGAAGTAACAAGTGTTGGTGAGGATGTGGAAAGGAACGCTTGTGCACTGTTGGGAGGAATGCAAATTGGTGTAGCCACTGTGGAAAGCAGTATGGAGGTTCCTCAATACACACATCTTTTTTATTTATTTATTTATTTAAATACAAGTTAATGAACATATAGTGTAATAATGGTTTCAGGAGTAGAATTTAGTAACTCGTCACTAACATGTAACACCCAGTGCTCATCCCAACAAGTGCACTCCTTAATGCCCATCCCTCATTTAGCCCATCCCTCCATGCAACACCCCTCCAGAAACTCTCAGTTTGTTCCCTTTGTTTAAGAATACCTCTTATGGTTTGCCTCACTCTCTGTTTTTATCTTGTTTTTGCTTCTCTTCCTCTGTGTTCATCTATTTTTTTTCTTAAGTTTCACATATGAATGAAATCATATGGAGTTTGTCTTTCTCTTACTGACTTATTTTGCTTAGCATAATACATTCTAGTTCCGTCCACGTTGTTGCAGATGGCAAGATTTCATTCTTTTTGATTGCCAAGCAATACTCCATTGTGTGTGTGTGTGTGTGTGTACACCACATCTTTATCCATTCATCAGTCGATCAACATTTGGGCTCTTTCCATTATTTGGCTATTGTTGATAGTGCTGCTACAAACACTGGGGTGCATGTGTCCCTTTGAATCAGTATTTATGTATCCTTTGGATAGATACCTAGTCGTGCAATTTCTGGGTCAATTGGGCCCTTGATTTTGGGGGGAACCCCCACACTGGTCTCCCTAGCGGTTGCACCAGTTTGCACTTCCACCAACAGTCCAAAGGTGTTTCCCTTTCTCTGCAACTTCGCCAACATCTGTTGTTTCCTGAGTTGTTAATTTCAGCCATTCAGATAGGTATGAGGTGATATCTCATTGTGGCTTTGATTTGTATTTTCCTGATGATGAGTGACGTTGAGTATCTTTTCATGTCTATTAGACATGTGGATGTCTTCTATGGAAAAGTGTCTATTCATGTCTTTTACCCATTTCTTCAATGGATTATTTGTTTTTTCGGTGTTGAGTTTGATAAGTTCTTTATATTTTATACATTTTGGAAACTAACCCTTTATGTGATATGTCATTTGCAAATATCTACTCCCATTCCATCATCCATTTGTTGATTGTTTCCTTCGCTGTGCAGAAGCTTTTTATCTTGATGATAGATCATTTTTGGTTTTGTTTCCTTTGCCTCCAGAGACATGTCTAGTAAGAATTTGCCATGGCTGAGGTCAAAGAGGTTGTTGCCTGTTTTCTCTTCTAGGATTTTGATGGTGTCCTGTTATATATTTAAATCTTTCATCCATTTTGAGTTTATTTTTTGTGTATGGTGTGAGAAAATGGTCCAGGTTCATTTTTCTGCATGTCGCTGTCCAGTGTTCCCAGCACCATTGTGGGTCTATTTCTGGGTTCTCTATTCTGTTCCACTGATCTATGTGTCTGTTTTTGTGCCAGTACCATACTGTCTTGATGATTATAGCTTTGTAATACAGCTTCAAGACCAGGATTATGATGCCTCCAGCTTTGATTTTCTTTTTCAGAATTGTTTTGGCTATTTGTGGTCTTTTCTGGTTCCATACAAATTTTAGGATTGTTTGTTCTAGCTCTGTGAAGAATGCTGGTGTTATTTTGATAGGTATTGCATTGAATATGTATATTGTTTTGGGTAGTATTGACATTTTAACAATATTTGCTCTTCTGATCCAGGAACACAGAATATTTTTCCTTTTTTGTGTGTGTCTTCTTCAATTTCTTTCATAAGCTTTCTATAGTTTTCAGCGTATAGATCTTTTACCTCTTTGGTTAGGTTTATTCCTAGGTATTTTATGGGTTTGGTGCAATTGTAAATGGGATTGATTCCTTGAATTCTCTTTTTGCTACTTCATGATTGGTGTATGGAAATGCAACCAATTTCTGTACATTGATTTTATATCCTGTGACTTTACTGAATTCATGTATCAGTTATAGCAGTTTTTTGGTGGAGTCTTTTGGGTTTTCCATGTAGAGTATCGTATCATTTGCAAAGAGTGAAAGTTTGACTTCTTCCTTGCTGATTTGGATGTTTTTTATTTCTTTTTGTTGTCTGATTGCTGAGGCCAGGACTTCCAACACTGTGCTGACAACAGTTGTGATAGTGGACATGCCTGTCGTGTTCTTGACCTTATGGGGAAAGCTCTCAGGTTTTCCTCCTTGAGGATGATATTAGCTGTGGGTCTTTCATATATGGCTTTTATGATCTTGAGGTATGTTCCTTCTTTCCCTTCTTTCCTGAGGGTTTTTTATCAAGAAAGGATGCTGTATTTTGTCAAATGCTTTTTCTGCACTCATGTTAATCACACTTAACCTGTTTCTGAGCTTGGTCTGTTTTCTCTTGCTTTAGAGTTGTTCCCAAATGGTATTTGGCTGCTCTTTCAAAGTTTCCCCCCACCTCAGTCCATCTCACCTTCTACTCCAGACCTCTAAAAGAACAGAAGATAAATCTTTTATCCTTGGGGAGATACAAAAGTATGTCCTACATGTTTGAGCAATAGCCTTCTTTCTCAGTCTTCATTTTAGTCTCTTGCTGGTCACACTGATCTCCCCAACTTCTAACCGTAGAGCAGTCCCAGGATCATCCCTGAGCCTTGTCTCCATCTACTCACACTCCCTAGAAGTCATTAAGAGTCATGGCTTTAATGCATCCCATACACAGATAACTCTCAAGTTTTTATCTCCAGCTGGGAGTTCTCCTCTAAACTCCAGAGTTACCTGCCTGCACCAAGACTGTTCTACTTGGTTTTCCAATTGATACCTCAAACTTAATGTGTTTAACACTGTGAACACCTGATTTACTTTCCAACCTGCTTCTGCATTGTCTTTACTATCTCAGTTAGTGGACTCACCTTTTGGAGTCTAAGTCAAGTATTTATATATTTCTTAACACCTGCATTTAATCTGTTAGCAAATCCTATTGGCTCTTTCCTCCAAATATACTCAGATTCCAACTCTTCTCACCCTCTACTGTCCCTGCCTTTGTCCAAGATGCCATCATTTCTCATCCAGATTAGTGCAATACCCTTCTAACAGGTTACCCTGCTTTTTTTTTTTTTCAGGTTTCTGATACCCTTTGATCTTATCAGTGGGGTCTTTCCAATCAACTCTTTTTTTAAATATGAAATTTATTGTCAAATTGGTTTCCATACAACACCCAGTGCTCATCCCAACAGGTGCCCTCCTCCTCAACGCCCATCACCCACTTTCCCCTCCCTACCACCCCCATCAACCCTCAGTTTATTCTCAGTTTTTAAGAGTCTCTTATGCTTTGGCTCTCTCCCTCTCTAACTTTTTTTCCCCCCTTCCCCTCCTCCATGGTCTTCTGTTAAATTTCTCAGGATCCACGTAAGGGTGAAAACATATGGTATCTGTCTTCTTCTGTATGACTTATTTCACTTAACATAACACTCTCCAGTTCTATCCACATTGCTACAAAAGGCCATATTTCATTCTTTCTCATTGCCAAGTAGTATTCCATTCTGTATGTAAACCACAATTTCTTTATCCATTCGTCAGTTGATGGACATTAAGGCTCTGTCCATAATTTGGCTATTGTTGAAAGTGCTGCTATAAACATTGGGGTACAAGTGCCCCTAGGCGTCAGCTCTCCTGTAGCCCTTGGGTAAATGCCTAGCAGTGCTATTGTGCCTCTCCTCATCAGGGAAATACAAATCAAAACCACAGTGAGATATCACCTCATGCCAGTCAGAGTGACTAAAATGAACAAATCAGGAGACTATAGATGCTGGAGAGGATGTGGAGAAACAGGAACCTTCTTGCACTGTTGGTGGGAATGCAAAGTGGTGCAGCCGCTCTGGGAAACAGTGTGGAGGTTCCTCAAAAAATTACAAATAGATCTGCTGTATGACCAAACAACTCTATTTAAAATAGCATCCCAGTGATCCCTAAATTCGTTCCCCACTTGTTCTTCCATAAACTTTACCATTAGACAAATATTACAGAATACTTCTTTGTATATTTCATCTCTCCCTACCTAGAACATGAGCTTCAAAAGAGTAAAGATTTTTGTCTGTTTCTCTTTTTTTACTGCTTTATCTAGAGCTGAGAGTAGTGCCCAGCACATGTTAAAAGTTTATTTATTTTTAGATGCATTATGCATGAAAGGCAATATGTCTAGAATACCTGCAAAGACTTCTTTGTGGCAAACAATACACACCTGAAATTAAATTAGTATGGTTAAGATATCAGTCATGTTTTGTGTATTTAAAAATATTTTCAGAGCCAGAAGATCCTCAAAAAATAGGAGACCCTCGTATATGACACATTTTCAGAGCCAAAGATACTTTTCTAGGAGGTTTGATTAAAGGTGCCTCCTCAAGTTGATGTGTGGCCTTCAGCAGTATGATTATATGTGCACTTCTAAACCTCTAGTGAAATGTCCCTAGACTCGGTATCTGTAGTTCAGCAATGTCATTGTGCCTTTGTGACACGTCAGTGGTCTGACAGCTGGGCAAGCTGTTTAGTCCATTGTGAGCTTAAGCTATAAATTGGTGATGGCAGTAATAATAATAAGGAGCTCACAAGGTACTGGTGAGTGTCAGCTAAGATTTTGGGCATGTTTTACAAAACCTTAAACATGCTACAAATGTAAGAAACCTGAGAAAATGTTACAAATTTAAGGATGAGGACCCTCAGGCTAAGTAAAGATATGAAAATTAATAAGTTCAGTTTCATGATTCCCTTACCACAGAACTTTTCTTTACTATCAGATTTATTCAAACTTGATTGAAGGAATTATTCTTGCTGTTTGAGAGAATCCTTTAGGCAGCCTGAAAATAATTTCAGGATGTTAAAATCCCAGACAGTATTCCAGGTTCTCTAAATGGGTGTAGTTTTTCAGTGACCAGTCAGATCAAAGCCCCGCCCCCTCCTCTTCTGGCCAGGTTTATTTTTCTACTGTTTTAAGAAATTAATCTTCCACAAGCCCAACAGGTAGCTAAAACAGAACACATATAAGATGGAATGAAAGCTTTCAGGATATTGATACTGATGTAGGCCTCAAATCTGCTTTGGGACTTGAGTGTGAATGTCTACACTGACCAAGTGGGCTGTATTTCCTTCTCTATTACCATTGTCACTCACCTGCCTATCATTGATTATCATCTTAGTGCTAAGGATTCTACTCAGCAATTGATGTATGTTATTCTTTTTATACTTTATCAAATCTGTGTGTGGTAAGTATTATTATCCTCATTTTATATTGGAAGAGATTTGAACTCGAGGCGGGGGGGAGCATTATTTTTCTAAACAGGGAGATGACAGAATCAGACTGTAGATTCAAATCTAATTTCAAAGCTCATGGTTCTGTTATCACACAAGTCTCTTTTCTGGCAGCCAAGCTCCGTTTTCATTTTGTAAGTCCACTTTGGTAATAGAGTTCCCCTGAAGGTGGAGAGTCTCAAAAAAGGGTGGGGGGTGGGCAAAGAAAAAAAAAAAAGACAATAGAAATTATAGATTTCTGTTTCTATTGTATATATTATACAATATATTGTATATCTTAATACAAAGGTTAAGAGTTGGAAGAAGAGGTATTTCTTATATTCTTATCACAAAATTTTATTTGGACATAGGCTACTCTAACCTGGTCTTGCCTAATTTTGTTAAGACTTTGGAAGATGAGTGTGATCATTGCCCTGGCCTCCTGTGGGTTAGAGTTTAGTTGGAATATTACTAAAAGTTCTTGTTACTATTTACTCTTAAAGTGTCTAACAAATGTATTATCTAAAAATAAAAGTATTCTTAGATCCCTGTATACTCTACAAATAGAGTTGATGGATATATCCTTCTTTGTGTTTCTTTCAGACCCTTGGTAAAACCCTACTGGGCTATTTGCTTCTTTTACACATATAGTTCAGCACAGAATTAAAAGAAGGTGAAGCCTATATATATCATGGCCCAGCTTCTAGCTCGCCTCTGGCCTTGCTGGTTCTTATTAATGATTCATTTCTTTTGACAGGAGCGGCAACATTTCAGGACTTCTTGGGTGGAAGAAAGTTGGCAGAGAGAAAGTCCACGGTGAGTAGTTAAACATTATATGAATTAATAACCCCCATCAATAGTTTAATGGATGAAATGCATTGATTGCTTTGAGAATTATGCTGAGGTCTACAGTAATAAGCAGAAATGTCTGATTTGACATCTTTTTTTTTTTTTTTTAATATGTCTGCAACGTAATCTACTACCAATTACACAACAACCCCACCGAAGGAGTGCTGAGTGGTCCCACTACAGTAGTAACATGTTGTAAAAGCTCGGGTTTCAGGACAATTAGCTTCTGGCTGCAGTTTATTACCCCATTTGAGATTTAAAACATTTTTTTTCCATTGCATTCCAACAATGCTTATGTGTCTGGGGCTAACACTTTAAAACAATAATGGAATGGCAAATATCTGTCTGGCTGGCGTTTGTTCAAGAAGAAGGGTGTATTAGCATTAAAAAATCAAGCAAGGCAGAGTGGACAAAACAAAAGCAACTTACTTAATTTCTCAAAATGACCAGGGTTGTAATGTTTACCAAGAAAAAAAAAATGCCTTTCATTGGCATTTTGTAGAAAATTCAAGAAATATTTTGGAGAAAGGGATCATTCCTGTTTATTTAAAGGCAATTTCCACATAATAAAAAAGTAGTCCTTTGATAATTCTCATATCCATCTATATGTTTGGTGATCATCACCAGATTTCTGCCCTAAGATATATGAATCTCTTTTAATTGGCTGGTACAACAAAAAACCGGCCATCAGGAATTTTTCAGATGATGATGATGATGATGGTGGTGGTGGTGGTGGTGGTGGTGGTGATGATGATGATGAAGAATGATGATGATGACAACAGTGGACTTTATTGAGCATCTATTCTGTGGCCAGGTACCGTGCTTAACACTTTCCTGGGATGGTCTCATTTAATCATCCTAAATATCTCTTGAGTTAGGTACTATTGTTTCCCCCATTTTACAGATGAGGAAGTTGAGTCTTCCAGAGTCTAAGAATTGGAGGGTTTGGGGGCTAGCAGTAGGTCTGTAGACTGGTGCTTTTGAAAATGAGTCTAGAGGCTCAAAACAGTATGCAGTACTGCCCGGTCATGGTGGTGGTGGAGATGTTTGTGGTGAAGATGATGAAGGCAATGGTAGGAGACCTGGGGAGCCTTCTTGTCAATCTCTTATATATTCGATAACTTTCTTTCCTCCAGGAATCTGAGCCATTTTCTCTCCTGTCTGTTTCCTTTCTGCCAATGTCTATTTTGAATTATTTTATACTAATCCTGTTTTTTGCCTCCTGTCTTTCACACTGTGTGATCTGGTACTTCTTGTGGCTATTAAGGAGCTGAGTTGAGTGGGTGAAATGGGAAGGTGAACCCTATCTCAGTAATTGCTCATTAAGACAGTTTACTTACAGGCCCCCACTTTCAGTGAAGAGTGAGAGTGTCATGGAAATGGGATTCCAAGAGCTCACTTACCTATGTAGTCAATCTACAGTATTCGTTCTTTGACACCTTTCTCACCTCAGATTTTTAAACTTCTAACTTTGGATGTAATCAAGTCTAGAGAGTAACCCACATGAGTGTGATGTTTCTCCATCTAAGGCTGTGTGGTAAAATCTGAATTTTGATATGACGTATGTACTTGTATCATTAAAATCAAACCTTTTTTATCCCTTGGAAAAAAGGATGCTTTCTGTGAATTAAAATATTAACATGTAGAAAATTATGAAGAGAACTTATGCAAAAATGAGTCAAGTGCAGTAAATAAAATAAGTGAATTAGCAAGTAAGCAATAATATTGTGTTGACCTAGAGCATATAGCGCATTACTGACTTTCTCCTGATATCAGCTCAGGTCAGGATATTTCCCACCAAGGTGTGTTGGTATGTGATGCTTTAGGCACAGGAAGGGTGCATCTCCTTAAAACAGATGGCTTTTCTTTGTTCTTATTCTCCTCAGGCTCTTCATAGTGCCTGGCATGTTGGTTTCCCACTCTAGAATGGCTGGAGAAGGAACCAAGTGTTTTTCTCCATTTAGGCAGTACTATTGCCCTCTGCTGAGGTCAGCTTTGGTTCTGTGCTTGGAGTCTTTTTTCATGTGGGTCCAGTCTCCATGATGTCAGGTGATCGGGCCTTTGTGTCTTCTGCCTAGAATGCCATTCCCCATTTCGTCTGTTTGGAAAATCCCTATTTATTCTTTGAGATGCTGCTTCAACTTCAAAACTGCTGCTTGTAGCTTCCCCTCCTCTCCTCTCTTTTCCTTTCCCCAGATAGAATTGCTTTCTCGCTTGTGTTTCCCTAACACTGTACGTATCACATTGCACTATAAATATTTGTTTTGTCTTTCTCTACTATGAGACTGTAGGGCCTCTTATGGGGGACTCTGGCTTATTCACTCCTTTTTTGTATCTGCAGCACATAGCAAAATGTAAGGTCCATGTTAGGTTTGTGATAAATGTTTCTTGTCCTGCGCTGAAGTTCTGTGCCTCTGATTGTGTGTTCCACCATCGAAAGTTATTATATATTATAATATTTATAATCCACATACAGTACAGCAGATACTAATCCAGGAGCCATAATGTTGGATTATCTGTCATTGTTTTGTAACTGCTTGTATATCAGTTTTATCATCTGTAAACTTTGAGGAATTGATCCAATTCATTTGCTTTTCATTCATTCATCAGTTGATTCATTAATTCATTCAAGATAAATTGATTACGTACCTACTTTGCCCCCGATATTGGACTAGGTAACTTCTTCAACATAAAATGTCACATTTTTAGTTTGAAATACTGTGCATTTTACTTAGAACACAAAAAGGTTTGGATCTGTGTAGACAATAGAGTTAATTTAACAACAATGCTATTATAAGCTGTGCTACTAAGAGCACCGATAGACACAGTTTTGAATATAATTCAAACTAAGATAACAGCATTTAGTTTGTGAATCTCATTAATGCTTCAAACCATATTATTTGTATCAACTAATCTTAAAATATCAGTTCTCCCAGTGATCACAGAGTAGGATTTCTAAGTTCCTTTGTAGTGTTTGGTTTACCTTCTTAAATAAGCCAGAATATTGACTCAATGTGTATTTTATAAATTTAAGCAGATGTGGAAACTCTTCAGACTTAAGAAAATCTGTACATTTGTTCAGCAGCTATTTACCGAGTGCTGAATATGTGCCCAGTGTTATTTACTGAGTGCCTGCTATGTGCCTAGTGTTAAAATATATGCCCAGGATTAGAAGGTCAACAAAATGGGTCTCTGTCTTTGAGAAGTTTACAGATTTATGGGGAGAAACATGGATGTAAACATATCATGATGGAAGACTATGCAGATTTTAGCAGAGAGGAAGAAATGCGCTCAGGTTTGGCCGAGGGTAGGGTGGGGCCAACAGACTTGTCAGAAAAAAGTCTTCATAAACTGTCCTGGTTTCTAGTCTTGGTTCTTCATATCAGTAGATGATACTTGGGGTGAATGTCAAGAAATGTGTATGCCCCCAGGCTGCCAATGCTGGGAGGAAGGAGAACATTCCAAGAGAAGGGAGAAGGATGAGCGGTAGCAGATGAATGTGAAATAATACATCATATTTAGGCAACTAGATAATATGTCATCATGGTTAGAGAGAAAGGGACAAGCTTGGTTTCAGGGATATCTAAGGCTATAGAGTAAACATTGGCGGGAGTTTGTAGTCTCTTGGCTACGATGAAAGAATACCAACTATATCCTGTACTGTACATAGAGGGACATCCAGGACAGTCTTACACAGTAGAGCGAGGTGATCATTTTTCAAAAACTACTAGAAACATAAATGTGATCGAAAAATACTTGCTAAATCTTAAAATCTGAATTTGGAAACTTAGACATACTTGTGTTTTCTTCTATAAGCGTTTGTGCTGAGTTATTTTTTTCAATGAATGGGAATTATAATACTCAAATGAGATCACATTATGGAGACAAAATTGGGAATGGGGTCTTCCATTCTATCAAAATCTTCCTTCCATACCTAGCATTAGGCCTTTATTAAGTTACTAAATTCTGTTTTGTTTTGTTTTGTTTTTTTACCTCTGGAGAAATTGCAGTCTAGTATTTAAGATCACCTCTTAATGGAGGTTAAAATAAAGGCTTGGATTTTGCCCCTCAAACTTCAGTTTATGGAAAAAGAAGGCAGAAAAATGAACCACATAGATTTAGACATTTTTAGTGAGGAAAATAAATATTGACTGGCTATATTAGCTTCAAGTGAAAACATATCAATTGCAGATTTTTTAAATGCCAAATCACAGCAATTGATCTAGTAAAAATGAGTTTTTCCCTAACAGTTACTTAAGGGTTATTGATAAGTCAGTAGTAAATAGGAAACACCAAAATTGAGGCCTTCTGAACTAATAATGTCAACTCCATTAACCATTTGTTGAGAGATTTTACCATACAAATGCTTTGAAAAATTTTTAATCTTTCAAGAGAAAAAAGTAAAATTTCATCATATTGCTTTTCATTGGAATAATGCAGTGACTCCCTCAGTGGTTTGTGACCTCAAATCTTTCCCTCGTCTAATCTATCTGTGCTGTGTTAGCTATAGAGCTCATCAATATGAAATCACACAAACCTCATTTTTAATCTTGGTTCTGCAAGTTTTTCACTATATGAGTCTCTGTTTTGCTATCTGTATGATTGAAATAACAATACCTATTTGAAAAGAATGGGGAGCGTTGTAAGGATTAAGTGGAAACTCTTAGGTATAGGGTCTTGTGCTCTGTAGGTCTGGAACACATATTTATTGAGTAAAACAATGGCACACTTTGGCTAATGTTTAACTTTTCAACTAAGTTTATTATTTGTAGTTCTAAGCTAACTGTACACAATAAGGTAGATCCAGGTATAAAAATGATTTCATTTCTAATAGCTGGATTGTGAAAATCCTCAAATTGTTGTATATGGAACACTATGAATGGAAATATTTTCAGGACATCCTGAAGCTCTTAATGCTGAATATTTACACATGATTGCTTGTGGACAATTTGCTTCCAAAGAGGAAAGCCAAGACCTATTCAGAAGCAGAAGAAAGCACTCCAAACAAATGATCACCTCAGTAACTGTCAAGGTAACCTGGCCTTGTTTTTGATGGATTGCAATGAATATCTGCCTTTTACAAAACAATATGCAATTGTTATTAAGAAGCCAAATGGGTAAAGAAAAAGGGATTATGTACCATAGGGAACTGGGGAAATCAATTAAAACAAGATCTGGAGGGGTGCTCCAGGCTGGCCTTCCACTTAACTCCCTGTGTGAACATAGGCAACTCTCCCAAGAGAAGAGCTCTTTAACTCTAACAGAGAACAAGTGCAACTCCTCAAAGAAAAGCAGAGGACGAGCATGAGATAGCAGACCACGGGGCAGACTCAAGTCAGACTGGCTTAGGAGAAATACTCTAAGTATCACCACAGAGATGTTTTCCGTATTCTCAGGAGGTAGCTGTTCCCATGAACACAAAACAATGCTTGCCAATGGTTGCCTTCAGAGGGAAGTCCAAGGACTACAAAATAAATTAACTTCCACGGCTAGTTCAGCCAAATCAGAACTGTAGAAAATTCAGACTGCTAGGGTGAATTAGCATATACTTGTTCTATGAACGCATGGAAAACTGAAGTTTCCAGGGAGGTGCTTTTGGCACCTTAAATGAAAGCCACATTAACTCAGGGAAAAGCTGATAGTGACTAACAATTCCTACAAAAGACTATTTTTAGAAGCAAACCTGGTGAAATCATAATGGTCAGTCAAGAGAAGGACTGGCCCAATGACCTAATTACCACTTAGTGGGAAAACTAAAACCAGCCCTGGAAAATTGCGTCAATATTATGGCCTTTAATGGGCACCATTTTTAAAAATACCCATGGCTATCCTAAAAATTTTCCCTTTCTTTATGAGTAACCACATACTGAGAGCCAGTTTTATTTTGAAAAAAAAAAAAAAAATTAAATAATGAAGCTCTTCAAATTTCATGACAATCCCACCAAAAGCTCTGGTCCTAAAAGGTTAATTAGGTAATTAATCAAATGAGCAACTGTACTCCTCTTTCTGACACATCACTTGGGCCTAGATGCCTATGAACATCCCATTAATGTAATGCCAAATAGGTGAGTACCTTCATATTTTAACATCAGAGCTTTCTTAGAAATGTATTTTTGTACACAGCTGCATCTAAATGCACCAGTAGTTGCCTCTGCTCTTGATAGATGCCTTTAAATTTTTCTTTTTTCTTTTCCTTTCCTTTTCTTCCCTCTCTCCCTCCCTCCCTCCCTTCTTTTCTTTTTTTTTTTTTTTCTTTTTTTCTTTCTTTCTTTCTTTCTTTCTTT